>NW_027018084.1:0-89000 GCF_032854445.1 Liolophura sinensis | reverse complement strand
CTGTGACGGCTGCTGTGACGACTGCTGATGAGGAGACTGCTACTGCAACCCCCACCATCCCCGACATCCCAGTGGAAAAGGTGGAAAAGGTGGAAAAGGCGGACCCGTTAAACCCTGAGCTTGAGACGGCGCTAACAGCCTTGCTGTGGCAAGCTTACGATGTAGCTCTCCAACCCCACCTCCTCAAGTTACAGCGCGATGTGTACGGTCGACAACCCACCAACACCGCGAGCGATCCATCCCCTCCCCGGCCCCCCTTGCTGGAGAACCGAGAGCTGACCCTGAGTATCGTGGACGAGGCCCGTATGCGTTACCTGAAAGAGGGACCTGTGTTGGTCAAGTTCATGCGCCAGGCCCGTAAGGCAGCCTCCCTCCCGTGGGCTGTGGAGAAGAGTGTGAAAGACCAACTGCGGCAGTTTTTAAATGAGACGCCGATCAACAAATCGAACCCGGCATTCGCCCAGATGTACGTGGAGTATTTGACGACAACCAACAACCTCGCTGCACCTGACAAGCAGCCTACAATCCGGCCTAACAACCAAGCCAACCAGCCTACCCAGGCTACCCAGACCACCCAGGCTACGATGACCGAGTGAGTGTGTTTTTGTTTTAACCGCACCACCCTTACCCAGCTTTTTTTTTGTTTGTTTTTTTTTTTCCCTTCATACATTCTCGTTTTGTTTTTTACCTATGTGTGTTTTTTACAGGAAGATGACTAGGGTGGTGCGCGTTATAAACATTGACCAGTGTCAGGACTTTCATATTGGCGATACAATCGTCATCACGAGACATTTCTCACCGTGACACCAAAATAATGGACACTTACAGCATGTATTTATTCGTTCATTCGTTTGTTCACTGTTCGAGTTCGAAAAAATAAATAAAAAAAGTTTTCAGGTTGACGACCCTGGTCTTTGGTGTTGGTTATTGTCTTTACCTGTTGGTGAAGGGATAGTCTATCTATCTATCTATCTATCTATCTATCTACCTATCTATCGTTTTGATTGATGTGGCTAGGGTTCGGTCGGTGATGGCATTAGAATGACGACGGTGTCTTCTTTATGTCTTTTTTAGCCTGGCGAAGCTCCGTACAACGCCGCAATGGAAAGACTGGGTCGCTGTCGTCACCGACCTGCAAAGCTACACAAGTGTACTTCATAGTATGTTTGCGGATGGTAGGGTGAACGGGGGACGACTGCAGGTGCTGCAAGCGTACACTGAAGACGTCTGTCAGCATGTCGAGGATTCCCGACCTATTCAAGCGTATTACGTAGAGATTGCTCGTCCCACGTTAACAGAGGTCTATCAACGCTCCGTGTTACAGACCTGTACATTGCTGTAAAGAATACTAATAATACTGTTCCCTTACTATGGAATCCATCCCCGGTTTTTTTGTGTTTTCTTTTAATCATGGTTATAAGGAATTGCCTGATTACAAGGATTGTAACCGCCGCCAAGAAGATCTGCGTCATCATGCGGGTTATAACCATGACCAGGAAGATTTATGTGATGACAAGGATTAAAACTGCGGGTATAACGAACTGCCTGATCGCAATCGTTATGATCACCGCCAAGAATGGTTATGATACCAGGCAAAAAGAATTGCCTGACCACAAGGTTTATAACCACCGCCAAGAAGAGTTGTCTGATCAGAAGGGTTATGAAAGCAGGCAGAAAGAATTGCCTGACCACAAGGGTTATAACCCCACGCCAAGAAGAGTTGTCTAATCACATGAGTTATGAAAGCAGGCAGAAAGAATTGCCTGACCACAAGGGTTATAACTCCCGTCAAGAAAAGTTGTCTGATCAGAAGGGTTATGACCGTGACAATAAGGAAGTAACTGGAAACAAGGGTTATAGCCGTGACAATGAAGAAGTGACTGACAACCGTGGCAATGAAGAAGTGACTGACAACAAGATTAGTTTGGGCGTAATTCAACTTTTCACATGTATCTCAATTCGGTTTTATTAGAGTAGATACCTTATTTTGTTCAGGGTCATTTTCTGCCATGAAAATGTTTAACAACAGGACAAAAAGGCACAGTTTATCCCACATTTCCACTCTTTTCAGTCACACAAAGAGTGTTAACGGTTATTAGACTCTTAAGTCTTTAAACTGGCTTTTGAATGATGCATGCAGATAAGTCGCATTAGTAAAATTCTTCATATGAATTCCATTTGTTTTAATATCAGGTTATGAGTGTGCAGATTTTACTGTAGTAGTATATTATTAAAGTGAATTTATTATTTCGAAACTTATTTTATAATGATATGTCTTGTATAGCTAACTGCAACCAGGTGAAGGGACATATTTACACGTAAAATTTCGAATAGTTTTCTACTTATGACTTGTGTTCTTCAAATGATGTATGACCGTATGGATCACTAGCCTTTTACCAATATCTGCCGGTCGTGTGCGGGAAAGCCTGTGGGTGACTTAACGAACGCCGGTGGTTTACTTCCAACCCAACATCGTACATATGTACAGTATTGTTGCGTTCGGCATTAAATCTGAAACAAAAAAAGCAAATGGACTATCTAACGCAATTGTCACGTGAAAATAAAACAATACAGAAAACATTTGTTAAATAGATATCGAATGCAATCACTGAGAGTTCAAGTCCAGCTCATGCTGGCTTCCTGTCCGGGCCGCGGTCGAAATCTAAACAAGTTTTGTGTTATATCAGCACACTGTCAGACATCATATGTTTGGCTCGCACACTAAATAGGCTTGTAAAGTTGAGTGGGCCAGCTCTTGGTCGCCAAAAACGGACCAATGGGTGAACGGGATTTACCCCATAACGAACCAATGGAGGGCCCGCAAAACAGACCAATCGGCGCGAGAAGGGGGTTACGTAAGAAAAAATGGACCAATCGGTTATGTAAGGGGACTATTTTCGCTTTTGTAAGGGGACTATTTCGCGTGCGCGGATGGAGATGGGAGTGGTGAGGTTACGTATCACTACGCGTGTCTCAGGTACAAAAAAAAATGGCGCGTCGTATTTTTTGAGAACCATACAGGTTGGTGCATTTTTTTTTTTTATTAGCCATAGACGACAAGCTGCTCCAAACTTCACCACAGACATTCACACCACATTCCCAGGCCCCCGCCTACTCCGATACATGGTGGTAAATGATAGGTAAATGATTAGCCCTGACAAGAGCTGTTGGGTTTTAGCCTTGATAAGGGTTGCTGGGAAATAGATATTTTTTTTGACAGATATACTTACACTTTTGCTTGCAACAAGCCACAGTAGGAGTATATCCTATATCAAAGCAGTGATATGGATTTTAATGGATAAGGATTCAGTGTAACGCACACGTTGTAGTGTATATGTTAGGGGTCTCCCCCGACCAGAGAATCCGGCAAACGTGCCACCTGGCCTGTGGCGGAGCGCGGACGTCAACGAAATCGGTCCGGCGAGCCGCACGGTTGTTGAGCGACGACCAGCCTGCCAGCCTGCCTAAACATTGTTGTCAGCCAGGCAGGCATAGCATCCAACCGACCGTGCTGTTCACCGTAGACGGTCTTGTATACAGTGTTACCAACCAGTCGGGCTGTGATTAACCACGCATGATCAACCACAGCTGACAAGCCACGGCTACCTACCTATCTGGATGGTTCCTATGTATTATGTATAAAAAAATTTTTAGGTTATAGACGACTCGTTGAAGTGATATGGTCTACTGCGTGTAATTATGTAGGTGACATGTGGATGTGTTTTTTTCTACTCCATGTAGATAAGTGCGCGAGAACGAGTTATGTAAGGGGGACTATTTAGCGTGGGCGGATGGTGATGGGAGTGGTTAGGTCATGGGTGATATCACTACGCGTGTCTCAGGTAAAAAAGACAACGTAATGATGCTTGTTTTATTTTTGCATATGTATACTTTTTAATTCAAGCATTAAGTCATTTGAAAACCTGTAGCTGGAAGGTGGGTTATTTCACATTCTTGTTAACATTTGGCAGTGAAGTGGAAGTACAGATTTATTGTTGTTGTCCCCTATATCACATATGGTCCAATCGCTACATGTACGACTCAACATTATTCAAGAATTTATGAGACATGCGCATAAATGGTTATTCATTCTTGAATTGCCTTCGTCATTCAAAGGTTAATCAGGAGCTTTTCGGTAATTTGGACTGTCCTTCCCAAGATGCAGTCATTTTAATCTGCTCTGCTGTGTTTGCCTTATTTGCGCATGGCTGGGAGTGACGTCACACCTGTGACGTGTCAGGTGTGTGTCAGGTAGTGGTGGTGGTGGGTTTTTTCCACGACGGGGTGTGTATACTAGAGTGGAGTGTAGTATAATAGAGTATAGTATAGGGGCAGTGGTGGTAGTGGGAGTGAAAAAAAAGAGGCAAAACGTCGGCTTGTAAAGTCGAGTGGGACAGCTCGAAAAGAGCTCTTTGTCGCCCAAAACGAACCAATGGGTGAGCGGGATTTGCCCCCAAAACGGACCAATGGACGGCCCCCAAAACGGACCTATCCGCGCGCGAGAATGGTTGGAGATGGAGATGGAAATCATACAGGTGAAGGGAAGAAGAAGAAGCCGTTTACCTGCATGATGTGCGCCAGGGACTTCAGTCGGTGGGACGACTGGCTGCGTCACCAGCAGACGCACCACCACCCCTCACCACCATGCACACCACCAACCCCAGAAAAAAGGGTTCACCTGCCCAACCTGCGGGCGGGCGTTTTCCCGACGGGAGCATTTGGTGCGCTGCCAGCGGGAGCATGGAAAAAAACAACGAGCGTGTGTGCGATTGCCTGTGGTAAAACTTTTTACCGATTGTGGGACTGGCGTGTCCATCAACGTGGGGAACAGGGCCAGGTAAGTGCTTTTTTTATTTTTTATTTGATTATTATGAACACTTTTTTAACACCAACACAACATTACAGGAATGAACAAATTATCTTTGGAAGTTTTAACATGGTCGTGGTATGGACATCCCTGCCTTGCTTACTATTCATTTATTGATTTGATTGGGCAATGGTGGTGTACGTCATACTCAAGAAATGTTTACTTATACAAAGGCGACCAACATTTTGGTGGGAGGAATTTGTGCATAACCCAGAGGACACCCACAACCATGGGCAGGTTGCTGACAGACCTTCCCATGTACGGCACGAAAGGAAGCCAGCATGAACTGGACTCACAGCGACCCCAGTGTGGAGAGGTTCCTGGGTCACATGTCATATACATGTAGTAGATTAACATATAGATTATAGTTCTAAAAACTTGTTTTCTTAACTCAGAAACTGGATAATTTGTACCAGGAATTATCAAAGAGTTCAAGTGAGTTCAATCTGGGATTAAGATAGACTGCCTTAATCCGAGACTTAATAAACACCCAAACAAGTACACTTTTATGTGTGCTCTATGGGTGAAACAAACGTTATCAGAAGTCCAGAAATCAGTATTTTTTTAGCTCTGTTTTCAGTAATGGTTTTCATTCCCCATGTATATGTATTTGTTCACGTGTGGATGCAGTGGGCCTCTGCGGACGCTTTACTCTATCAGTATAATATGGAATACGGGAGGTAACTGCTCCGTCTGTTGTTGATGTACTTCCGGTCTTATCATGAACGTCTGCTGTTCGGTACTGTTGCCATCTTGCAGGAGCCGCTTTCATCGCTACAACAACAGCAGTCAGAAAAGCAGAAATTGTAAGTGCATCTCCTGAAGAGTAAGCCCAAACGCGGCGTCTTCAGATAGCGTTCGGATTTGTCACTGATTCCTTACAGCCATGGTCGATCCCAGAATCAAGCCTATAGTAATCAAGGCGGGTGTGGTCACCAGGTAAGTCTGACTTTTACTCAGACGTGTCATGTATACTTAACAGGTTCTGTATATTAAACCAGCAGTATAATTGATCGATACAGATGATAGAAAATTAAACTGAAATTTCAAAATGAAAAAAAGAAAAAAAATTAACTCTATTTGTCAAAATATACGGTCTTTATTATAACACATTATAATACAAACCTTTCTCATGCGAGCCATGTTTAGGCAGGTGTTTAGTTTCCAGGCCCTAATCTAAGTTATACATGTATATCCATGTCTGAAAGATTGAAATGCCGGATCAATATATATGTACCGTAGGTCATCCATGGTTGATCACATGATCTGTTGGAAGCGTTCCACAGGTGGGTCGGGGTGGTCGGCATAGCTGGCATAGCATGGAGCTGTTGGAGCTGCTCCACTCGACTTTACAAGCCGACGTTTTACTCCTTGTCGCGCTCATTGGTCTGTCTTGGACGTCGCAGTGCGAAAGTTTGCCTGGAACATGATAAGCTGTTCTAGAAGACAATGCAGAAGCTAGAACCACGCGAAAACAAAATTTGTTTTTTCTATTTTTGAATATTACACAGGACAATGCCTGTTGTCAAATCGATGTCAGCGATAGTAGATTGGATTCGGGTCATTTTCAATCACCCAGATAGTTGGTATAGCCGAACACTCACTGAAGTATAAACACATGCCATATTTCGTACTATGAATGGTTCAATTTTCGATACTTGAGACTCGCAGGTGAACTGCTTTTCGCAGTGGCACA
This sequence comes from Liolophura sinensis, assembly GCF_032854445.1. NCBI lineage: Eukaryota > Metazoa > Mollusca > Polyplacophora > Chitonida > Chitonidae > Liolophura > Liolophura sinensis. The sequence continues at coordinate 82,437 of NW_027018084.1, read as the reverse complement.
GCGAGTGCTGCATAACCGTATGCCTCCAAGTTATCAGCTTATTTTTTCACCTATATGTTGCCTTACACGTTTCTGTGGTCATATTCTTTGGATTTGGTGTCTTTTCTATGTACATTGGAATAAAACAATAATTATTGGACATCATAGATGGCGCTGTAGGGCTCTTCTCACATTTCGTACTATGAACAGTTCAATTTTCGATACTTGAGACTCACGGGTGAACTGCTTTCGCAGTGGCACAGCGAGTGCTACATAACCGTGCCCCTCCAAGTTATCAGCTTATTTTTTACCTATATGTTGCCTTACACGTTTCTGCGGTCATATTCTCTGGATTTGATGCCTTTTCTATGTAAATTTGAATAAAACAATAATTATTGGACATCATAGATGGCGCTGTAGGGCTCTTCTAAGTCCACGCACGTGCGTGGCAAAGTCCAGTTTGCCTACTTCTAGTTCGTCAGCAGTGGGACCAGCAGGGTGGAGTAGGGTGTAGGTATGGCGTCCGCGGAGGAGGCTTTGCCACGTCGTGTGACCCGGGAGCCAAACGAAGCCTTGCTGAACCTTACGGCGAGAACAGGATACACCATACGGCGAGAAAAACGGGAAAGAAAGTACGGCGGTCCACCTCCCGACTGGGAAAGCCGGGCTCCTTTAAAGGATTGTGGAATTTTCGTCGGAGGTATTCCAAAAGACTGTTACGAAGACGAGCTCGTTCCAGTATTTGAGAAGATAGGAAAGATTTACGAACTGAAACTCGTAACGAACCGCCGCTTTGGACCCCATAGAGGATATGGATTCGTTACATACACTAACAAAGAACACGCGAATCAAGCGGTAAAGGAGCTTCACAACTACGAAATTCGTAAAGGCCAGCTCTTGTGTGTTCGCAACTCTTCTGTAAGTCATGTAATTTCCACTATAGAAACTTTTTTGGTTGTCTCTTCGTTGCAAATTAAAACACATTTAATTGCCAATGTAGACGGCACCAGACGTCGGAAATATCGGTTGGTTAGTTGTAAAATTCACGAGTAGGTACCACAGTCCAAACAAATTTGACCTTTATGTAAGCCGTTATTTGAAAAGTTATAATTGAACTAAAATTTTTTGTATCAGAGGGGCATTTTGTGTGGGTGGATATGTGTAAAATGTCGCGTAACTTCTTGCAATTTCTTATCGTCTGCTCTTTCATTTTCCGTCACGAGAAGGTGGTGTGCGCGCGTGCAGCATTTGTTGCATTTTCTGTCATGAGAGGGTGGTGTGCGCGCGCGCGCGCAACATTTCTTGCAACAAGTGATTTCTTTTGTATGGGAGGCTGTGGTGATAATTAATATAGTCACTTATGGCTGAAAAGCACTGATGCGTCGTCATCTTTTACATTAATATTGTGCATATTTGTATGACTGGAATAATATTTATGTTGTGCATATTTGTATTACAGAAGGTGGTTTTGCACGTGGGGAACCTTATGTCGACAACTACAGAAGACAAAATTAGAAAGCTGTGCAGTCAAGTTGTGGGAAGAGACAACGCTGTGGGAAGAGTAAAGAAGATAAGAGATTATGCATTCATTCGTTTTAGCGACAAAGATGCTGCTATCAAGGCCATGGCTAAACTTAATGGTGAGAAAAATTATTTATTTTGGAGTTGTGTTGATTGGTTTTGGATAAATACAAATGCATTAACGGAAGTATATTTTTTCTATCGGTAGGCGAATGTAGTTTTTGTGTGCATTTATAGAGTGTGATATATTTCCATTCGGATAGTTCTGTTTCTGATAAGTAAAAGTTCATTTTCGTTTGTCAGTCGCGTGTGGCACATTAGTATGTTTTAACTAGTTTTTCCACTTGATTGATGTTTACAGAAAATTACATGATAGAATATCCACCAACATCTAAGGGAGAATATTGGGAAAACATGCTAACTCAAGTAATTAAGATGAAACAGTGAATAACTGACGCATCGCTTGCCTATAGGATGTTTGATACTCCAACTACGTACAGGAAATGGCTCACATTTATGGGACAGACTTACATATATTTACAGAAGAGCACATACAGTATAAATTCACACTTCAAAACATAAGGTGTGGGCATTCTCTAGAATATTTGTTTGGATAAATTTCTGTATAAATTGGCTTTTATGGTAGCTTATTATTAACTTAATATCACCCCTCATTCAACATGGATGGGAAGGTCTGCCAGCAACCTGTGAATGGTTGTGGGTTTCCACCAGGCTCTGCCTGGTTTACTCATGCTATAATGCTGATCACCGTCGTATAAGTGAAATATTCTTGAGTACAGCGTAAAAACGGGCCAATCAATAAATCATTCAGCATGAAAAGAAGCTGTTGAACATTAAATGATCAAATGTTTAAAAGAGGGAAGTTGTTTCAACAGTTACATGTAATAGGCTGAATATTGAACCCAAGATCCCGGGACCATTTTGCCGGGAATTTTTTGAGAAAATAAGAAGTTTTCTTTGGGAGAAACTCTAGGTAGACTGTATCTGGAACACTTTTTTAACTGATGTGTAGCATTTGTACTACGTCCTCATTCTTTCAAGAAATAAAATTAAAGGAAGATCAAGGTGAGAAGGCGTTATATAATAAGTCATGTATATTTCTCTCTAGGAATGAATGTTGAAGGTGCTTACATTGAGGTTGCATGGGCAAAAGGAAGAGAGCAGGTAAGAAATCATTTGGTCAATGTTGCTGCCACATCGTGAAAATCGTCTCAAATGTGTAATTCAGGACAGCCCAGCGATCATCCTCTTCCATAGGTTAAGTTTGTTTGCAACATAGTATGTGGAGTAAACTGTGTTAAGTTGGAAGAGTTCAAATGTTTTCAAATTGAGAGTTTGTGGAAGGTATTTGGTCGGAAACCGGGACCTGTCCACATTTTTCCCCCATCAGCTTTCTTTCACCATTGTAAACTCATCTGTCGTGTATGTGTGAAGTAAGCTTTGCATATAAAAACCAAATTATTTATATATATTTATATCAGGTAAATAATTGAATTTTACTACTGATGAAAATTCTTTATTGCGGGTTAATCAGAACCGACACTTGGGTGAGGTTGATAGAGCATACAACAGAGGCTCGGAAGCGTTGAAATCTTGGAAGCAGAAAGAAGTATCATCTGTCAGGGTAAGAGTTCCTCATGTGGTAGGATAACATTATTTGTTGTGTCAACCATTGAAGGTATATTCCCCTTCACAATGAAGAGAAACTAACTATTAGGGAGACAATCCACTCAGAACTACACAAGTAATTATACTCACCTGGGCCACGAGTGGAAGGGTAAGGGGTTCTCATATGTCAGCATAAGAGTTTCTGGTATGTAAGCATAGGGGTTTCAGATCCGGTATGCAAGGGTAGGGAATGCCACTGATGGCTTATGATGTTGAAATTTTCCAGTGTGTAGAAATATTGAAGGCCTTGGACTGCCACTTGGGTGAGGTTGATAGAGCATACAACAGAGGCCAGGAAGCGTTGGAATCTTGGAAGCAGAAAGAAGTATCATCTGTCAGGGTAAGAGTTCCTCATGTGGTAGGCTAGGGGGTTCTGTTATGTCAGGGTAAGAGTTCCTCGTATGTTAAGGTAGGTTGTTCTCATATATCTGTAGGGGGTTCTCATATATCTGGGTAGGAGGTTCTCATATGTCAGGGTAAGAGTTCCTCATATGTCGGGGTAGTGGGCTCTGTTATGTCAGGGTAAGAGTTCCTCGCATGTTAGGGTAGTGGGCTCTGTTACGTCAGGGTAAGAGTTCCTCATATGTTAAGGTAGGGGGTTCTCATATATCTGGGTAAAGCTTTGCATATAAAAACCAAATTATTTATATATATTTATATCAGGTAAATAATTGAATTTTACTACTGATGAAAATTCTTTATTGCAGGCTAATCAGGACTGCCACTTGGGTGAGGTTGATAGAGCATACAACAGAGGCCCGGAAGCGTTGGAATCTTGGAAGCAGAAAGAAGTATCACCTGTCAGGGTAAGAGTTCCTCATGTGGTAGGATAACATTATTTGTTGTGTCACCCATTGAAGGTATATTCCCCTTCACAATGAAGAGAAACTAACCATTAGGGAGACAATCCACTCAGAACTACACAAGTAATTATACTCACCTGGGCCACGAGTGGAAGGGTAAGGGGTTCTCATATGTCAGCATAAGAGTTTCTGGTATGTAAGCATAAGGGTTTCCAATCCGGTATGCAAGGGTAGGGAATGCCACTGATGGCTTATGATGTTGAAATTTTCCAGTGTGTAGAAATATTGAAGGCCTCATATGTGTAGTATAATGCCTTAGCCTTTCAGGCCGTTGATTAAAAAATGATTAGAACTACATGCTAAAAATCTTTAATAATAACTTTTTTTTTAATCAGTGTATAATACTATATTCAAGAATTGTCACATTATTCCACCACGATCAGGTTTATGGATGGAGGAAATTGGAGTAAGACCTGGATTTGTACATGAATTTATAGGTCAAGTACCTACAGTGGAAGCAAGTCAGCTGTTCAACCCTTTGAGCGAATCTGCTTTCATGCATGCTTTGGTTGTATGACAAGTGTACTTGATACTGTGACAAATTTTTCAGGGCTATGGCTATGATTTTGATCCTAGTTAAATTATTTATATATATTTATATCAGGTAAATAATTGAATTTTACCACTGATGAAAATTCTTTATGGCAGGCTAATCAATCAGTCAGGGTAGTGGGCTCTGTTATGTCAGGGTAAGAGTTCCTTGTATGTTAGGGTTGTGGGCTCTGTTACGTCAGGGTAAGAGTTGCTCATATGTTAAGGTAGGGGGTTCTCATATATCTGGCTGGATTTGTACATGAATTTATAGGTCAAGTACCTACAGTGGAAGCAAGTCAGCTGTTCAACCCTTTGAGCGAATCTGCTTTCATGCATGCTTTGGTTGTATGACAAGTGTACTTGATACTGTGACAAATTTTTCAGGGCTATGGCTATGATTTTGATCCTAGTTAAATTATTTATATATATTTATATCAGGTAAATAATTGAATTTTACCACTGATGAAAATTCTTTATTGCAGGCTAATCAGGACTGCCACTTGGGTGAGGTTGATAGAGCATACAACAGAGGTCAGGAAGCGTTGGAATCTTGGAAGCAGAAAGAAGTATCATGTGTCAAGGTAAGAGTTCCTCATGTGGTAGGATAGGTGTGAAGTAAGCTTTGCATATAAAAACCAAATTATTTATATATATTTATATCAGGTAAATAATTGAATTTTACTACTGATGAAAATTCTTTATTGCAGGCTAATCAGGACTACCACTTGGGTGAGGTTGATAGAGCATACAACAGAGGCCAGGAAGCGTTGGAATCTTGGAAGCAGAAAGAAGTATCATATGTCAGGGTAAGAGTTCCTCATGTGGTAGGATAGGTGTGAAGTAAGCTTTGCATATAAAAACCAAATTATTTATATATATTTATATCAGGTAAATAATTGAATTTTACTACTGATGAAAATTCTTTATTGCAGGCTAATCAGGACTGCCACTTGGGTGAGGTTGATAGAGCATACAACAGAGGCCCGGAAGCGTTGGAATCTTGGAAGCAGAAAGAAGTATCACCTGTCAGGGTAAGAGTTCCTCATGTGGTAGGATAACATTATTTGTTGTGTCAACCATTGAAGGTATATTCCCCTTCACAATGTAGAGAAACTAACTATTAGGGAGACAATCCACTCAGAACTACACAAGTAATTATACTCACCTGGGCCACGAGTGGAAGGGTAAGGGGTTCTCATATGTCAGCATAAGAGTTTCTGGTATGTAAGCATAGGGGTTTCCAATCCGGTATGCAAGGGTAGGGAATGCCACTGATGGCTTATGATGTTGAAATTTTCCAGTGTGTAGAAATATTGAAGGCCTCATATGTGTAGTATAATGCCTTAGCCTTTCAGGCCGTTGATTAAAAAATGATTAGAACTACATGCTAAAAATCTTTAATAATAACTTTTTTTTTAATCAGTGTATAATACTATATTCAAGAATTGTCACATTATTCCACCACGATCAGGTTTATGGATGGAGGAAATTGGAGTAAGACCTGGATTTGTACATGAATTTATAGGTCATGGGCTCTGTTATGTTAGGGTAAGAGTTCCTCGTATGTTAAGGTAGGGGGGTTATGCATGCTTTGGTTGTATGACAAGTGTACTTGATACTGTGACAAATTTTTCAGGGCTATGGCTATGATCCTAGTTACTCGCCTCCATTGTATTACAACCCGATGTCTCCACCACCCGCAAGGTAAGAACTATTTTGGCCTGAAATCCACAACTCTGTTCACCCGATATAAGAATACAGATGAGAATCCAGCACAGCAGATGATCTGGCAGTCAGAATAGAGTTGTATTCTTGGAATTTTTATAAAAATCAGTTAGCTTAGAACAATATTTGCGGAATTAAGAGCATAGGTTGTCATATTCCACCGTGTGTGTCCAGTTTGTCTGTTTAATATCAGGGTTCTCAGAAGTGTCAGATGCTCTGTCATTTGTGTGCTTCAGACCAGGAACAGGATATTTGTCTTTGGTTTTAAATCATTTCAGTTGTGATCATCTATGATGAAATCTTAGATAACCTAAGATTAAATTTTACCTTATGATTTGTCTGTAATAACTGTAACTGTAAATAAGCATATGCAAGTGGTTTTTACAAAGTACAGTATTGTAGCTCTCCTGCTGATATGCTAATGGATACAGAGTACAGAGTGAGAACTAGAAAAATGACATGGGTAAGTCTACTTTGGCAACTGAAATCCAAAATGAGGTAATGACGGATTTCAGTTGGAAGGTGCTTCACACGGAGCAGAAATATTTGCAAGACTGTGCAAGGCATAGCTTTATTGAAAACAGGCGATTTTATTGAATGGTAGGGGCTTGCTTTTTGCCAAGAATTAATGTGAACTTCGTACCACCTGTGACCTATATTCTTTAATTGTCACTCTGTAGCTTTCCATTCAACAGCATACATGTAGGAAAGGTACACTACCATATTTAGTGGTTTTACCATTGTGGTTGATAGAGTCATTTGACGTGAAAGAAGTTGCATTTATGTGTTATCCATGCAATGTCCTCAAAAAAACGTTTTATGAGCTTCTTACATGTAAGTATACAAAGAAGCATTAAGTTTCATCAACCAAACCTGAATAGCTCAATATATTTGATTTTATGTGAACATCTCAGGAGGAAAAGCAGGAAGAAGAAACTTTAAGAAGGCTCAGTCACATAATTTTTACCATGAAATAGCTGGAATATTTGTGCTTTTTTGTACTGTTAGCAGGGCGTTGGCAGGGCGAGGTCCCATGGGCATCAGAAGCCCTGTGCGAGGCCGAGGGATGATGCTGAGGGGGTGTGGCTTTAGGAAACATCCAGCGGAGGTGTGTATCGTTGTCAATGCAGAAGGTTTCCGGTCCCATATCCCATTAAAAAGTTGCGCATTGCAACTTATTCTGAAGCATGCTTAAAGGATTACGCAGTCTTAAAATCTATAATCTGCCTACGCCGTACTAAAAGACATGAACCGATTGTGCAATTAACCAGAAGGTGAGTTAGTTCAGTTTCGTTGAAGATGGGTGTTTGTTTAAACTTTGAAGTAACAGGGAACATACTTAGAAACTAATTCTTATCTAATATTTCCTATACATGTAATGAGTTTTGAATTAAATTTCGTTAATCAGGTGTGTTAATAGCTAAAAAATTGGCTGTTTTGTTATCATTGAAAGTTGTCATAATGCAAGGCTCTGTGTTGAACCTTTGACCATGATTTTGTTTTGTGGAAGAATTTTTTGTTTTACTAATTACCTTTAATTTATAGCCCGATTGCCCTAGTGAGGCTTCAGTAAATCAAGAATGTCATGCATGTAACGATGTTCACTATAGGTGCTCGATGACCTTTGTCAGAAGAATGGATGGGGAAGTCCTGTATACCAGCTTCATTCTCTCATGGGAAGGGGTGGAAGTGGTGCCCAACAGCTCTTAGAGCTCTTTTTGTACAAGGTACTACCATAGGTTTCAACAAAATGTTGATAAGAAACTTGTTTGAAGAGATAAGAATCAAGTTCTTTTTGCTGGAATGTAACTTTTTTTATTATTTATTTATACAATTAATCATGTCCATGTGTACCAGAAAGAATAAGAAGTAAATTATCTTATAAAAATAATTGATCTGAAGTAAATCGAAAAAAGAATGTTGTGGTTGGGGTTTATACATGTATAAGTATATGTAGAAGTTGATGTTAGGCATTTACATTGTTAATCTATGGTAAAGTACATTTGTCTTTCAGATCACCATACCAGCTCTCGGTACTCAGTTTCCAAATCGTAATCCATTTACCCCAAATAAACTGTGTCCTACTGTTGAGGGGGCAAAGGTTTTTGCAGCAGAGTACACTTTGATGCAGTTAGGTGTGCCTCTTGAAGGTAAAGTTAGTGTCCAGATAAGAAAGGAAAGACAAACAAATGCTTCACCGCCCAAGCTCTACCCTTTTTCACTTATGATACCTCATTGAATAAGTGGCCATTGTATGCTTTGATGTCTTGTTTCTTTCCTGAACCAGCTTTGCTTCTTGATTTAAGAAAGTAAGAGCTATCTCATGTTACATGTTTGTAACAGTATATGAAAAGTATAAAAAAAACTTCTTTACTGGATCATATGTAATAAGACATGCTGCAAAAAACTTAATTGCTGGAAATTACTATTCATAGCTGAGCTGTTTGCCGTTATGTAAGCACTTGTGACATGCATCAGGTATTGTGTGTGTTAGCAACTCGTTTGAAGAATGAATGGTTAAATACTCACATACATACACGCATGCGGTTACCCAAGTATATTTTGAATGAATATTAGCCAGGAAAGTAACTATTTGCATAACTAGAATTGTCAGAGTTTATTGTTTTGTGCTGCAGCCCTAGAGTTCATTAGCCCACCATGTCCTTACACCCAGCCGAGCTATGCCAACCACCCCGACCCACCTGTGGAACGCTTCCAACAGATCCTGTGAAAAGCCATGGATGACCTGGTTTTTTTCTGTTTTTTTTCTCTCATTTCTGATAACCAATATGACCCTGGGCTAGAAAGGGGCGTGACCTTGGACGAGATGCCCGTATCAGAGTGGACTTGTTAAATGACTTCTTCCTTCTTCGAATCTTCTTGTTCCCGGAGTTGTAACGGGTCACATGTGATGTAAAATATCAGATGAAAACTGATGAGTATCAGATGAATATAAAACACGTATTCTATTAATCCCACATAAAATTAGCATTAGACTAACAGTATATTATGTTGAATATGGCAGAATATTATATTGTAATAACACAATACATTCCAGCATCATTCAGATCACAGATTTTCTGTTAAAAATAACAGATTAATTTTTCGAATGTATACCTTCTGCTATTGTAGGAACTTAACTTTATACAGAGGCTAGGTCTCTTCGATGGTCATTTGGCAATCTCTACTAATAGAGCCAGACATTTTGACACCTGCTTTGACCGGTCTTTTCAAAGTCAAATTAGCTGTTCAGCACACCCATTTATCATTTATTTTCAATATCATTTTTATCATTTACACGTATGGGCTTTGTTAGGTTCCCCATAGCAAGTACTGCAAGTTTATGTTTCGGTATATCCTTTTGTATTTCAGATTTTTGATAGAAAAGAATAAAACATTGAAAAAAGAATTTTTTTAATATAACCTGGTAGTTGTTTTCTCCTTCATGGTCATTTGGTTGTCTTGTGTATATGTGTGTTAAGATTAGTGGATAAAGAATAATTGAATTTAACCGTTTAAGAAATGGCTGTTACATATCTTGCTTAAATATGTGGATGTTGGTGAAAATATAGATGCTGAAAATATGTGTGAAATACCATCACATTGATCTCCTCCAAGTTTCTTATAAGCTTCGAGATTTTCTGATCCAAGTTTTTTCTCTTTTTTTTTTCCCCCTATACTCTACTGTGCTCTATTCCACTACACCGCCTATATATAGTATAGAGTAGAGTAGAGTATAGTATAGTAGAGTCTCCAGTGTACGTGCATGTTTGGGTGTGGTGTCGATCCATCCATCCCTACCACAACCAGCAGGTAGACAGACAGGCAGATCACCCAAAAAAAAATCCCACCGACCGGGTCTACGGTTCATAACACCGACCCTCTGCCTGCAGCAGTGAGCCTTCCTGGGCGAACAGTGTTGCAAAGACACGCTGAGCGATCCTACCCACCAGTCAGCCTGCAGTCCGGCCAACACTGTTGTCAGCTGTGCTTTGTTTTGACACGTGGTTTTTGTTTGGACACGTGGTTTTTGATCGGCTGCGCCTTGAATACATTGTATACATTGTTGCCAGTCAGTCAACCAGCCACTGCGTCAGCCACTGCGCCAGCGAGCTGGGGAGTACACCCTTATACATGTCACCTACATGCCCTATACTGTTATACGGTTATACTACCTATCCACGCGGAAATTCACCACGCGCTGATTGGTTCGTTTTTTTCTTACGTAACCTCTTCTCGCACGCTGATTGGTCCGTTTTGCGGGCCCCCCATTGGGCAGTTTGGGGGCAAATCCGGCTCACCCATTGGCTCGTTTTGGCGCCCGGGAGCTCTTTTCGAGCTGTCCCACTCGACTTTACAAGCCGACGTTTTGCCTCTTTTTTTCGCTCTTTTTTTCCCTATACTGTTATACGGTTATACTATATCACACTCGTCTATACACACATACACCCCGCGGCGTGGAAAAAAACCCACAACTGAGGGATGACGTCACACCTACCAGCCCTTCGGGCTGGCAGGTGTGACGTCACCACCACATCACCTCAAAAAACGACTCCTCTAAAACCTCAAAAAATGGCTCCTCAATGAGACCCCTAAGTCACATTCCTAACTACTTATGGCCTTATTCAGTACGCTTATTTCCCTTCCTTGTTTATTTCCTACACAGGATATTGCGTACTAACGAACCATTCATATATTCCTTTATTCTTTAATCGTTAAAAAGAGAGTTGACAGGTGTGGCTGCGGTTATAGGCGGAGTTACCCATGCATGGTTCACAATAGTCAACTAAATCTGTAAAATTTATATCTTATGGTGAGCTGTTTACAGTGAATATGCCAAAGCCAAGTTGTCATCCCTATCTTTCGTAGAATTTAAAACCTAGAACGAATCTTGGATTCCATATGATGACTTAAGCTTAGAATACCCTTTTCAACCACACCCAAAATGTTTTTTCCCCTCACATGGTGATTGTTAGTTTTATGGGTCGAGGAAACCAGAGAGCCATAAGTGAGCTACCAAGCTTTGATACATATTTCTTTATTTGCTTGGTGTTTTACGCCATTCTCAAGAATATTTTATTCATACGAAAGCGGCCAGCAGGCTTGTGGGAGGAAATCGGGCACAGCCCAGGGGAAAACCACGATCATTCGCAGGTTGCTGTAAGACCTTTCCACGTACAGCCGGAGAGGAAGCCAACTTGAGCCGGACTTGAACTCGCAGCGACCCCATTGGGGAGAGGCCCCTGGTTCAACACAAATCTGACCATCTAATATTGCAGCTGAAGACTGAAATCTGGGGCACAGTGTCTGGCCTAAAATATGCCATCAGCTACGACTACCTATATTAGTTCTGAAACATCCATCAAAACCAACAAAATATGATATAATCAAAGACGTACAGCAAAGAGAGTAAAAACCAGAGTAGCGACGACAGTATGATAGTTGACAAACTTGTCGCACGTAACCGTTGAAACACCTCCTATCAATTTACCTCAGCCCGAGTTTTTTTTTAACTGTTCGTGTAAATGCTTAAATAGTAGCAAACTACACGCCCCCTATAGAACCATGGTTGAAGCAAAATTAGGTAAAAGCAATATACAGTGAAGAATTTTGTTTTTGGTACTTAGAAGTCAAACATAGCATTTTGTTGTCAGCTTGTCGAAAACGTTCTAATTCTTCTAATAAGTCTTCTAATTCCCGTTAATGACCTCTGATATATTGCAATTAACATCACTATATATTAATTTTACTTAATTTTTTAGAAAATTCTTCTGTAGAGTTTTCTCATATTTATTTATTCATTTGATTGATTGATGTTTTACACCGTACTCAAGAATATTTTCACTTATACGGCGGCGGCCAGCATTATGGTGGGAGGCTACCGAACAAAGGCCAAACCCAGACCATTCACTGGTTGCTGCAAACCGTCCCACCTACGGCTGTGATTTGAACTAGGTCACTAGATCTGTGCGCCGCGATGAATTGCTAACCACTTTGTTTTCCCACATAACAACGAGCATCCAGTATCGCCTACATTATGTTACACGCAGTACAATAGACATAACCGAAAACACATATTCCCCATATTGAACGATGTACGACGGCGGCAAGAATACTTTCGTTGTTAACAGATCAATGATTACATATAAAGGTACACATCCACAAAATTTCACCAATGTGCACATTACTACTTCATGATTCACAAACAGACAGTCTATTCATATTTATGTAAATGTAAAAGTCACATAGAATTTTGAATATATAAAAATAACAATCTTCAACACAAAAGAGGAGAGTATATATATATATATATATATATATATATATATATATATATATATATATACCTGATCAACATATTCTTTTCCACTAAACACTTATTTATACAGGTAAAATTATAGTCTTTGCAATAAAATGATTTCTTTTAATGCCCTTGGAAGGTGTAAGCGATCACACGCGCAGAGGACATTGCCTGCCGAACAGGAATGCATGATCGAGCTTCTGATAATCCTCCGGCAAACGTCCTTCAGAGTGGACGGAGCTTTCGGATTACCAATCCCGTGCTCCATTTGCCACTTTGACACCGCCTCTTGCAGTTCTTGGTAGCCAATGGTCGGCGAGTTATTTCCAGAGTCCGGCACTTTAACCACACCCCCTGCCAAAATCAGGCGGTGAATGACCAATCGCATGTCTCCGTTCGGCTGCTTCTTGTACTGCGTGAGCGCCGATGACATTAGCTGCTGTCCAGGTACAAGGCCGTGGGCAGTTATCGTCAAGTTCAGAATTTCAAAGGCGTCCGGTGGAGTTTTTCCCTGAGAGCCTAGCTGGCGAATAGCTATCCTCACCAATTCGTCCCTATTCTGATAATTCCTAGGGTCTACGTGAACTGTATCAGCACCGGCCTCTAACAACTGCCGGACACAGTTCAAGTTCTGTTTCTTGGCGGCCAGGTACAATGCATTTGTCCCTTCTCGTCGGCGTAGGTTCACATTGCAACCGTGTTTTATCAACTTGGCAACGATGTGATTGTGACCCGAAAGTACCGCAAAGTACAGAGCAGTTCTGCCGTTCAGATCCTGGAAGTCGATATCCCCACCACACTCCAGGAGTTCGTTGACGCCGCGAGAATTCCCGTAGCTCGCGGCTACGTGTAGCGGAACCTTCTTATCATCGTCCGCGGCGTTGACACTTGCCCCCGCGGCCATTAACATGGAGGCGATGGTATAATGGTGATTCACAACGGCCTTCAGTAGCGGGGTCCGTTGCCAGATATCCCGACACTCGAGGTGAACCCTGGCCTTAATCAGTAGGTCCACACAGTCCCTGGAGCCGCACTCTGCAGCGATGTGCAGCGGAGTTTCACCGGACCCATCCGGCAGATTCCGATTGGCGCCCATCTTCAGCAGGACGTCCATACATTCTGGCTGATTGTATCTAGCAGCGATGTGAAGGCCACGGCTATTTCCTATCACCACGGCGTTGGCGGAAAAGCCAGATTTGAGGATGAGACGTAAACACTCTACGTTCCCCTTTTTCAAAGCATCGTGCACAAGCGTATCAACCTCCTCATTAGCAGTCATGCACACCTGAGACCCTTGATTACCCATCCTGTGTGCAGCTGTAGAGAATAGAACCTTTCCCACTCTAGCTGGACATAAAGCGGTCCTCGACAAGTCCTTTACTCTCACATGGCGACCTGCACGACACTTCAGTATACCCGTCTTCTTGCCGAAGTAGAAGTTGGTGGCCATCAGATAAACAGTTCACATGCCTGCCGGTACCCGCCGCACCCCTGCGTGGGACACTTCACACGAATTACCCGTAAAGCCTGCAGAACAAAGAAAAACGTAGGCTACCTGCATGGATAGGTTTCAGCCCGAGTGCCTGTTCATCAGAAGCGTCACCTGTAGAAATCAAAATTGTATTTAATGGGATGCAGATGTGGGCTGTAAACACAATAGGACAGGGCAGAGTACCACCTGGCGGTTCACCGTGTGTTCATTCACAACTCCTGCGCAAATACACAACGCACACCATACATACCATTCCATTGTCAACCTTGACCCAGCGGTAAGTTTGACATACAAAGTGGACTGGTTATATTAGTGCACCTGTAAACATAGACATGCATGGTTGATGATGTTATACTTGTTGTTTTGGGTAGACCAATACACAGTTTTATCACAGCCTGCTACCTTTCAGATAACACTGCAACCACACAAGTTTTCTATACAATCAGAAACACTACGTAACAGTATAAGGGAAATTTCCATCAGGTCTAGATTATCATAATCTATGCACGGAAACGTGATGCACCGGCGTCTATTAGCACTTCAGTATTATGAGGTGTTCTGAACCATTTAACATATTAAATATTCTTAAAAAATACCAATGCTTTTGTTACAACAAAAATATTTCGCTCAATATGAAATGATTTATTTATTTGATTAGTGTTTTACGCCGTACTCAAGAATATTTCACTTATACGACGGCGGCCAGCATTATGGTGGGAGGAAACCGGGCACAGTCCGGGGGAAACCCACGACCATCGCAGGTTGTTGGTAGACCTTCCCACGTACGGCCGGAGAGGAAGCCAGCATAAGCTGGACTTGAACTCACAGCGACCTCTCTTGGTGAGAGACTCCTGGGTCATTACGCTGTTCTAGCGCGCTAACCGACTGAGCCATGGAGGCCCCCAATATGAAATGAAGAATACCAAAAAACAAACACTTATCTGAAAGTTGATATTTCTTTTGCCGCGCTTTCGTCAATGGGAAAGCGTAAAAAATTGGTCAACAAATTAAACAAGGCACAGTTAATCGGTTCATAGTGGATAAAATGTAGAAGGCTCTTAACACAGCGAATAATACCACCAGGGCAGTGACGAGAGTGGTGTTTGGCAAATGACCACATGTATTACCTGTGAAATCCCGCCTCATCTCAATTTACCTCAGTTTTATTCCGACTGTTTATGATCTGGTATAATCGGCAATCTGAAAACCTAGCGCGACCTGATGGGGATAGTTATTTGGTGGTCTGTGAGAAGACCTTGAGCAGCGAGGGCACCAGCTTGAATGGGATACCTCACTTTCCTCCATAACGGAGCCTCGGGTCCAAGCTGGATAGATAACTGTTCTCTTACGATACACGCGCACTACATAGCTAGCATTCCCATAAAACGCTACGTTGAAGGCTGCAATGAAGAACAGACTACAGAGGTTAGGCCTGAATTACTTTCTACGGAAATTTGCTCCATTTTCCACCAGGGCTACAGGCATGACACGTGTCACAGCCATTGCGAAAGAATCTGCAACATATCACAATGTCAACCTTTTTTCTTTTTATATACCATCATTATTTATTTCACTGCTGATTAACGCTGAACTCAAAGGTTTGGGCATGGCATTCATGGATGTAAGGTGCAATCACGCTTTAGAGCGAGATTTGCATGTTATCAGATAGACTGGCTTATACCCGTCCGTCCTATATTCTGAACAAACTTTACACTGAGATGCAGTATTTCGTATTACAGGAACAGTATTAAAACAATTAATAAATGAAACTGCGGTTTTTCACTAAGAGGACCATGGCGGGGTTTACGGGTGAATGATTACACGGTTTGTCAGAAATTTCAAAGAGGATGTCAAATTGGAGTACACTAAGTCGCCAGAACACACCGACAACCTTTGCCAAACTGGTCATTTTGCATGCACCGGGGACTTCTAAGGGCATTTTATACTCAAACACTTAAAAACTACATGTAGGTGTAAACGTGAGACAGGCAAGGCAATCATGCGCGTTTAATAATTCTCAGTATCCAAAGGTGAATGTATAAAAAGTAATCTCACTACTATTTTTCACCTGATGTTTAGCTTTTCTCAAGTGGAACATTCTGCTAGATTCTAACTGATTCATCAACCTTGCAGAGCCACTTAGGAGTTTTACGTAAAGTTAGTTTAATTTCTGATCAGAATAACTTGAATGTTGGTACAAAAAGTATCATTTTAAGGCCTTTATGTGCTTGTGTAAGTTAATTTAGACACACCAAACTTTAGGGGAAACTCAGTATTTGTCTGCGGTTTCATTCTATTTATTTATTTGATTGGTGTTTTACGCCGTACTCAAGATTTTTTCACTTATACGACGACGACCAGCATTATGGTGGGTGGAAACCGGGCACAGCCCGGGGGAAACCCACGACCATCTGCAGGTTGCTGTCAGACCTTCCCACTTACGGCCGGAGAGGAAGCCAGCATAAGCTGGACTTGAACTCACAGTGGTCGCATTGGTGAGAGACCTTATTTCCAGTTGCTCAAGTAGCAACACTGACATGTTATAAAAAGGACATGATCGTGATCAAGGGTAACCAATGTTAAAACGCAGCCCTGTTCATACAATGTAATTTGCAGCATTGGCTTGGAGTATACAACCACATGGCAAAGTAAGAACTATGCTCGTATTTATCAAGGAAAGTAAGGCTTAAGTTATAATCGCAAGTGCTTTAAAAGCCAAACTCAGAACAGGAAAGAATTCAAACTATGGTTGGTATAATGTTTTGCAGTGAAGCATCAGTGTGCAAATTTTGAAATTACTAGAGCAAAACATTTTAACTTTAGCTGTGTTTGAATTTTCGACATATATTATGAACCCATTACCCCAGTCTAATGAAGTTAAGCTGCAGTCAGACAGCGAGATTTGTAATACAAAGATTGTTGATTGTAATCGTCTTGGGTATAAGCAGACTTGGGATTAAACCTCTGACCTCCTGACCATGATTCATTTATTTATTTGATTAGTGTTTTATGCAGTAGTCAAGAATATCCTGCCCATGAGGTGGATGATCTTCCACTCAGCCAACACAATATAGAGTTAATATTTAAAACTGAAATTCCAGTCCTTCAAAATGCTAGGAAAATCATTGTCCTTTAATCTTGCAAATCTCCAGAATGTTTTCCTTATATTTATTTATTTATTTTATTTGAATACTGCTTTACTCCGTACTCAAGAATATTTTACTTATGCGAAAGTGACCAACATTACGATGGGAGGAAATCTGTGCAAAAGAAACCCACAACCATCTGCAGGTTTGCTGCTACACCTACCCATTTACAAAAGAAGAGGAAGCCAGCATGAGCTGGACACTAATATGATGGCTTAGCATGCAATTTTTATAGGTGGAGGGAACTGGAGTGCCTGGGTTAAACCATAAATCTTTGGCAAATTACTGGCAAACATCCAAATGTGTCACATATAGGTAAACATGTCATATTGGGGAAGAAAGAAAATTGGTCTCAAGTGGAGAGGAAGGAAAGAATGACTGAATGAATGCTTGGGGTTTATCGTCATACTTAACAATTTTTTAGCCATATGACGAGGAGGAGTCATTAGGTGTTTGTACATATACTGTGTCTTATTGTGGCAGGGCTCCATGCTGCCAAAGTGCTGCAATCACTGAAGTATCATGCCGAAGACACCAGACATGACACCCCACCCAGTCACATTATTCTGGCACCATTTCCTTGCATTAACCTCTCAGTGCTGAGCACAAAGCGAGGCAGCAACAAGTACCACTTATAAAGTCTTTGGTATGACCCAACCCAGGTTTTATCCCGGGTCTCCCGACTTTGAGGCGGGCGCTCTAACCATTAGGCCATTCAAGTGGTCTATGTGAACAGGAGGGTAAAGCCATATATAGCCACACAAGTGTCAACGATCATTTATTATCACAACTGTTCTACAAATATGAACTATAAGATGAGAATGTAGAAATCGCTTGTCCATGACCGGGACTGAACTCACAGCGATACCCTGAGTGCCATGTGATTAGGAGTCACAAAACTCGCTCTATGAGTTATGCCTCACTCCCAGAAATCTTTATTTGGTGAAAGCATTTTGGATAGGTAGTACTAGTGAGAGTTTCATAGGGTGGAGAAATCTGAGAAGAGCCAGCTCCCTTCCTTTCAAGGCAGTTAATCTTGGAATTTGAATGAAAAAATAAAGTATTTCCAAAAATGTATATTGATATAAGGTGATGACGGAAGCATGAATGAAGTTCAGATATCTATGACATTCTGCAATATACTAGACACTGGAAGACGTGTTTAAATTTTGAACAATAAAAAACACACTGAACATAAACAATAGTGAATCTATAAATATAAGTGAAATTACACAAACATTAAAGCCTTTCCACAGTTCCCACACTAAACAATTAAACTTACAAGTTTATGAAAAAAAAATGACACCTCTTCAAATGTCTATCCATTGCTTCACTCTATCATCATAACTCCATTTAGGTTTGCTTTCTCGGAATGGATTTCTTCATCGTATTCAAAGGTGACTGACCTGCATAAATCTGTCACCCAAACACTCAGATTTGGCTATTTTTCTTCAAGGACCTAAACAGTAAAATAAAATAAAAAATTAAGAAACAGTCGATAAACCCAACATATAAATGCAATCTGTTTTGTATATATGTGGAGTGCAAATTTAAAAGATTATGCAGTTCTGTTTAATGCAAACACATAAACATGGAATGCAAACTTGTATATAAGGAATGCAAACTTGTATACATGGAATGCATATTTCTATATATGGAATGCAGATTACTATACAAAGTATGCAGACATGTGAAATGAAAAACATTCTAATGCATATGGAATGCAGACTTGTGCATATGCTGAATGCCGATATGAAATGGATATAATATGGACAGCTGACTTGCATATATGGAATGCGGACTTGCATATACGAAATGCTGATTTAGATGTAGGCTAGCCTAATTGATTAAACGTTTTATGCAAATGTTATATCGTTAGCATAAAATGTTCTAATTTATTTGGCTAACGAACGACTATCCCCGAAAGACTCCAACTCTTTTTCTTATATTTCCCTAGCGTCGTTGGAGTCTCGACGCATACAATGTTAATTTTGTACTCAACGAAGGTCCAGGCAGATTGTCTTTGTTACTGAACAAGTCTCGCGCAAGTAAGACACCAACTTAGAGACCTGTTTTCCGCACCGCAACCTTACGTACCTACTCGGTTTAGAATAGTTTTATTATAGCCATGAAGGCTCCGAAAATCGGCCTGGGCCTTCGTTGAGTACGAAATTAACAATGTTAACGTCGAGACTCTATCGACGCTAGGCCAGTATAAGAAAAGGAGTTGGAGTCTTTCGGGGCTAACAAGCGACCAGTTTTCGTTATTGGATTTCGTGCACACAAAATTTAACGCTGAAAACATCGGTTGTTGTTTCATACTTATACACGCGCACCGATGTCGTTCCTTATTCTGACTGAGAGGTAGAAAATCACAAAAAAAAAACAGAATAAACATCATAATTTCGTGAAAACAACACAGTGGCAAAAAAAGTGCTGATCGTACCAGAAATCGATCCCTTCAGAGTCTACAGAAGAGGGTCTTACCAAGGGGGATCACCCCTACAAACGTTTCTTACTACTGACGTATCGAACAGTAGTTATCCAACTGGAATCAATACCCATATAAATAGATATGAGCACCCAATACCCATATCAATAGATCTGAGCACCCATTACCCATATAAACATGTCTGAGTATCCAATATCCATGTAATCAGTTCTGAATACCCAATACACATATAAACAGTTCTGGGTACTCAGTACCCAAATAAACAGTTTTGAGCACCCAATACCTATATTAACATGTCTAGATACTCAGTACCCATATGTACTTATATATACAGGCCTTATACAGGCCCAATGTCCATATAAACATGTCTGAGTATTCAATACCCATATAAACATGTCTGAGTATCCAATACCCATATAAACATGTCTGAGTATTCAATACCCATATAAACAGTTCTGGGTACTCAATACCC
This sequence comes from Liolophura sinensis, assembly GCF_032854445.1. Lineage (NCBI taxonomy): Eukaryota > Metazoa > Mollusca > Polyplacophora > Chitonida > Chitonidae > Liolophura > Liolophura sinensis. Next base: position 62,263 of record NW_027018084.1, on the reverse strand, counting down.
ATATAAACAGTTCTGGGTACTCAATACCCATACAAACAGATCTGAGTACCCAATACCCATATAAACAGTTCTGGGTACTCAATACCCATATAAACAGATCCGGGTACCCAATACCCATATAAATAGATCCGGGTTCCCAATACTTATATAAACAACTCTGGGTACTCAATACCCATATAAACATACCCAAGTACTCAATACCCATACAAATAGATCTGGATACCCAATACCCATATAAACAGATCCGGGTTCCCACTACTTATATGAACAGTTCTGGGTACTCAGTACCCATATAAACAGTTCTGAGCACCCAATACCTATATTAACATGTCTAGATACTCAGTGCCCATATGTACTTATATATACAGGCCTTATACAGGCCCAATACCCATATAAACATGTCTGAGTATCCAATACCCATATAAACATGTCTGAGTATCCAATACCCATATAAACATGTCTGAGTATTCAATACCCATATAAACATGTCTGAGTATCCAATACCCATATAAACATGTCTGAGTATCCAATACCCATATAAACATGTCTGAGTGTTCAATACCCATATGAACATGTCTGGGTATTCAATACCAATATAAACAGTTCTGAGTATCCAATACCCATACAAACAGATCCGGGCTCCCAATACCCATATAAACAGGTCTGGGTACCCGATACCCATGTAAGCAGTTCTGGGTACCCGATACCCATATAACCAGGCCTGAGTACCCAATACCAACACAATCAGTTCTGGGTACTCAATACCCATATAAACAGATCCGGGCTCCCAATACCCATAAAAAACATGTCTGAGTATCCAGTACCAATATAAACAGTTCTGGGTACCCAATTTCCATATAAACATGTCTGAGTATCCAATACCCATATGCACATGTTTGAGTATCCAATACCCATATAAACATGTCTGAGTATCCAATACCCATATAAACATGTTTGAGTATCCAATACCTATATAAACATGTCTAAGTATTCCATACCCATATAAACATGTCTGAGTATCCAATACCCATATAAACATGTCTGAGTATTCAATACCCATATGCACATGTCTGAGTATCCAATACCCTTATAAACATGTCTGAGTATTCAATACCCATATGCACATGTCTGAGTATACAATACCCATATGCACATGTCTGAGTATTCAATACCCATATGCACATGTCTGAGTATTCAATACCCATATAAACATGTATGAGTATCACATACCCATATGCACATGTCTGAGTATTCAATACCCATATAAACATGTCTGAGTATCCAATACCCATATAAACATGTCTGAGTATTCAATACCCATATAAACATGTTTGAGTATTCAATACCCATATAAACATGTCTGAGTACCCAATACCCATATAAACATGTCTGAGTATCACATACCCATATGCACATGTCTGAGTATCCAATACCCATATAAACATGTCTGAGTATTCAATACCCATATAAACATGTCTGAGTATCCAATACCCATATAAAAGTGTCTGAGTATGCAATACCCATATAAACATGTCTGAGTATTCAATACCCATATAAACATGTCTGAGTATCCAATACCCATATAAACATGTCTGAGTATTCAATACCCATATAAACACGTTTGAGTATCCAATACCCATATAAACATGTCTGAGTATTCAATACCCATATAAACATGTCTGAGTATTCAATACCCATATAAACATGTTTGAGTATCCAATACCCATATAAACATGTCTGAGTATCTAATACCCATATAAACATGTCTGAGTATTCAATACCCATATGCACATGTCTGGGTATCCAATACCCATATAAACATGTCTGAGTATCCAATACCCATATAAACATGTCTGAGTATCCAATACCCATATAAACATGTCTGAGTATCCAATACCCATATAAACATGTCTGAGTACTCAACACCCAAAATAAACATGTCTGAGTATTCAATACCCATATAGACATGTTTGAGTATCCAATACCCATATAAACATGTCTGAGTATTCAATACCCATATAAACATGTCTGAGTATCCAATACCCATATAAACATGTCTGAGTATTCAATACCCAAAATAAACACTTTTGAGTATCCAATACCCATATAAACATGTCTGAGTATCACATACCCATATAAATATGTCTGAGTATTCAATACCCATATAAACATGTTTGAGTATCCAATACCCATATAAACATGTCTGAGTATCCAATACCCATATAAACATGTCTGAGTATTCAATACCCATATGCACATGTCTGAGTATCCAATACCCATATAAACATGTCTGAGTATCCAATACCCATATAAACATGTCTGAGTATCCAATACCCATATAAACATGTCTGAGTATCCAATACCCATATAAACATGTCTGAGTATTCAATACCCATATGAACATGTCTGAGTATCCAATACCCATGTAAACATGTCTGAGTATCCAATACCCATATAAACTTGTCTGAATATTCAACACCCATATAAACTTTTCATAGTATCCAATACCCATATGCACATGTCTGAGTATTCAATACCCATATGCACATGTCTGAGTATCCAATACCCATATAAACATGTCTGAGTATTCAATACCCATATAAACATGTCTGATTATCACATACCCATATAAACATGTCTGAGTATCCAATACCCATATAAACATGTCTGAGTATTCAATACCCATATAAAGAGGTCTGTGTACCAATACCCATATAAACAGGTCTGTGTACCCAATACCCATATAAACACGTCTGTGTACCCAATACCCGTATAAACAGCGGATCGTTGTGGGTTTTCCCCGTGCTCTGCCCGGTTTAGACATAGACCTTTATCTTACCAGATCAAAAATGAATAGTCCGAATGGTAAACCCGTACATGCGTACAAAGTGACCTAGAACGGTATAGGTCGATATAGGCTCAACAGATAGATCAAGTGTCTTAACTGCTCTTCACAGAGCTTAGCAACAGGGCTATGGTGATTTACCGGAACATTGGTCACATGATCGAACAAAGTAAGCCTCTGTCTATTGGGTCGTTTTTGTTGTCGTTGTTTTCACGACAGATACCCAGCTCCGCACAAACAACATTCTGTAGGGGGCATATACTTTGTAATTGGGTCTGTAAGTGCATTTTACTGAATGAATACTACTAAAATTGTATCCTCATAAAAGTTACAAACAACGTACCTGTCACTAGATATATTTATTTGTTTCATTAATGTTTTTACGCCGCAATCAAGAATATTTCATTTTTACGACTGCGGTCAGCATTATGGTGGAGGGAAACCGGACAGAGCCCGGGGGAAACCTACAAACATACACAAGTAGCTGACAGACCTTCCCAGAAGAAGACAGCATGATATGGATTTGTGACCGCATAGTGACCGCATTGATGAGGGGCTCATGGGCTAATGCACCGCGCTGGCACGCTAACAACCTTGGGCATGGAGGCCGCCTGTCTATGTTGGCTGTGCACAGATGATGTATATAGACCTGCTAAACATCTTTGATTGTGCAGTAATTCATTAACAGGGTTGTATTACGCTAGTCTCGTGTCTATGCAAGTTTTGAATGTCATAAAGCCACACCATACTACAAAATAGTGCGAGTACAAAAGAGTAGAACTTTTATTTATTTATTTATTTATTTATTTATTTATTGAATACTGACAGACAAACTTAATAGTATAGATGTGGAATTGTTTGTAGAGTTCATTCAGTTTTTAAAGTCATGTGATTTCATGGAATGTATATTGTTGGTATACTGTATATTTGATACTCGACAGAATTCTGCTTTTCCATATTTGATATCAATGGATTGCAGTGTGATGTCCATAACACGTCATCGATAGACACTTGCTACAGGCACTGGAACCCTGTCCACTGGGCACGGTGAAAGGGGGACACAACGAAAGACATTCGCTACACATCTGTATACTGTAGCCTTGTTGTGCGAGTGTCTATGTATTAATCATGCCTGATATAGACTAGTTCCATCCCAGGACAGTCCTCGGTTTCATGAAGCGCACTTAGCCTATATAAGTCCTTAGCCATCACGACAACATATGTTGTACAGACATGATCTGTACTCTTTATAACACTAAACACCAGACAAATGAGGGGAGGGGGGGGGACGCCGAGGCCGAGGAGGTTAGCACGCCAGCACATAGAAACAATGGTCCATAAGCCTCCCGCCAATATGGTCGCTGTGAGTTCAAGTCCAGCTCATGCATGCTGACTTCCACTCCGACTTTACGTGGGAAGGTCTGCCAACAACCTTCGTGGATTTCCCTCGGGTTTTGCCCGGTTTCCTCTCTCATTTCGTGCTGATTAAATATTCTATCCTCGGCATGTTGGCAGACAATCAATGTAATATTTTGCAAAGACAAAATCGTGATGTGATCGTCAATTTAGTGGTGAATGCTTGGGTACCTGCTCTGAAACCGGTAAGTTCTCGGACGTATAACCAGAAGATCATGTAGGCTGTGTGATTTTCCGTGATTTGAAGGTCAAGCAGATTGCATTGTTTTGTGGGACATGAAGGTGTTTCGGTGTGACAGTTGAATGCACAGCTTAATCACATTAATTATATACACTCAAATCCGCATGAGATGGAGGAAACATAAGCTGTTATTGTGTATTAATTCTACTAGATAATATACAGTTTAAAACCACCACAATAATAATAATTTGTCTGTATACATTTATTCATTTACTATTGCAAAAATTCTTCAGTTTTTGTTGGCGTCGAATATCGTCTAGGACGAGCGGCCCACGCGAGGCCAGTCTTTGACAATTCCTGTAAGGAACTTTGAATGATGCAGAAAACTTGCTAGATGCAATTGTCAAAGTCTGGTTAGAGTTTCCCCTTTGACAAAATTCCTTAAATTGTCTTTTAATTGAACGGAATAAGGAAAGTTCTTGCTGAAAGTCTTCCCCTTCGGTTTCAATGGATCGTTGAAGTTTACCAAGAAAGTGCTCATACAAAATGTAGTCCGCCATTGACCAATTTTTTAACCTTTTGTAGTCTTCGTCGGTAATATTGACAACTGGTTTTTTCCAGTTTTTATTTTTTATCATATACAAAATATCATTTGTCGTCCAACAGAGCTTACGTTTGAGTAACACCAGCGACTCGTCCAGTTTCTCTAAAACCAGCACCATTGCAAATTTCTCATCAATTTCTGCGATTTTTTGACGGATTTTATCAACATTTCGAAAGTAACTCGGAGCTAAGCCAAAGTATGACATCATTGGGTTATGAGTTAAAGATCGGGAACCAGACTTTGGTTCATACTTTTCAGGCTTGAGCAAATAATTCTTTACTTTGTTGTCACCCTGAATGTTAAAGTTCAGGTAATAGATGGTTGAATATAACTGGTTCATAGGTTCTCGTAACAGAGAAATGTAGACAACGTCAGCAGGAAAATATCGCTTGAAATTTGCATAATCATAGATCACGTGATTAGCCATCAAGTCACAATATTTTCTGGAGTTTGGTAAATAAAACTTATTCAACGAGAGTTTGTTTTCACTCCCTTCGAAACCAGGCCGTGGAAGCAAAAACCTGAGGCCTCTCTGATTTCCGAAACGCCACATGAGGTGGGTCATCGTGCTGCTTCCGGTTTTGGGGATTCTCACGTAGATCACGTGGCGTTTTTCCTTACACTTGGCATGCGCGTTGATAGGGGACGGCACAAGAGCTTTTGTAGAGGATAACGTTGACAACAGAGGACGAGAAAAGAGTTTTCCCTCTTTCCTGAGGACTGGTCTGTGGTATTTGAAAACTGCTTTTGTAGAACGCGGAGGTACCGCGATGGAGAGATGTAGAATTATCTTTGACCAGAGCATGACTACTGTAAGGAGAAACACACACGCAGTCAAGCACAGGAACATCGAACGTGGGCTGGCCATTCTGTGAAGAAAGAGTGAAATTGCGATAAGCTAGAATGAAGCTACAAATATATGGACTGTCTTCCCATATGTATGAAGAGGACAGATGAATAATACAAATATGAACATAATATCAAAATTTTGTTTTTTTGTGCTCTAAATCCATTTCCAAGAAGCCTTGAATGAGAGTCAGGATAAACTTTTTGGTGAATCTTCTTCTCATATTCACTTCTTGGTGAAAATCCTTAACTTTGTCCCTTAAGCAACCTAAACACAAGGTCGGGCAGATAAATATTCACATGTTCATCATCCCATAGAGTCGGTGATCTGTCATCGTTTAAATGAGGGTCGATGAAATTTCGTCTTCCCATTTACTGAATGTGAACAGTAAAAATACCAAATATAGTCGTCAGTAGGTTCATCATTAATTTATACCGGTGCGCCATGATCAATATTCACTGCTCTTATTGAAAATTTCTGGTGGAGTCACCGGACCTACAGCCACACACGCTCGGTGATTACAGGGCCACACGGGGATGACACTTTCAATAAATGCACACTTCACATGACCGTTGTTGAGCCAAACTTTCAGTCCAATCAACATCAGGGTCTGAAGCCGTTCCTTTCAAACAAGATATGATTTTAAACCATACCGCACGATGAAACTTTGCTAACGTAACCTACGTCTCTCTCGCGTGACGCCAGAGCGTGAGGGGATTCCCGTGGCGTAGGGATTTCACCTCATCTCGTGAAGTGGCGACCTTGCAATAGTTTAGGCTCGTGAAGTTTTACTAGACTGATTTTTTAAATAGTTTGCAACTGAAACTAATGAAATAGAAATTTAAAGAACATAATAGTTTTCGAGCTGAAGAAATTGGGCTCATTTATACATGGACTATATTTGTCGGCGCTGGGTCTCTAGCTGTAGCAAGTCCGTCTGCTGACTGATGGAAAAAAAACGCGTGTGTGTTTTGACAACTTATTATGCATAAATAAAGGTATATGATAAATAGACTATCATAAAAGTGTGTGTTCCGCGATGTTGTTGCGGTCGGCCTGTGCATCAGCCTCGCGACACTGGTGTGATAATCTCTATTTATAGTTCTTAAGTGGTTTGTGTTGAACGCTGTTTGGTAATGGGCCTTGCGATTATTGACCAAGGACCTCCACTTTTGACGCCTGGATATAAATAAAATTTCATTAAGACCAGGAAGGTTGTTGGCCAATGTAAATACTATATAAAAGATCAACGACTCTCGCAGATTCAAATCATAGACTGATTACGGCAGTACAACAGCCACCAAAACTGGCTACGCCAGATCAACAATCGCCAAACCTGACTACGCTTCAACAACCATCACCAAAACTGGCTATGCCAGTACGACAGTAACCAAAACTGCCAGTACAACAGTAACCAAAATTGGCTGCGCCAGAACATCAGTCGCCAAACCTGCCAATGCCAGATCAACAATCGCCACACCTGACTACGCCTGAACAACGGTCACCAAAACTGGCTATGCCAGTGCAACAGTAATCAAAACTGGCTACGCCTGAACAACTATCACCAAAACTGGAAACCCCAGAGCAACTGTCACTAAAACTGGCTACACTATAAAACAACTTTCACCAAAAGTGGCTACACTAGAACAAGGGTCACCAAAACTGGCTACTCTAGAACAAGTGTGACCAACACTGGCTTCACTAGAATAAATGGATTTTTTCAGATAGGCCTATAGGCCTACAACCACATGACCCACTGGAGCGGTTCAAGTTCCTCTTAAAATTAACCTTTCGCCAAAGGCAGGTTTAGTTTATCCCTGGAACTCCGGCTGACTCAACCCAAAAACAACTTACCGTTTTCAGAAAAATTCTAGAATATGGCAATAAACAACAAACACATCAAAAATTTGACCTATTTGAAAAAATTATAGGAGTTACCAGTCAGAGCTCCTCACCGTCAGAGCTCCTCACAGTCAGAGCTCCTCACCGTCAGAGTTCCTCACAGTCAGAGCTCCTCACAGTCAGAGCTCCTCACAGTCAGAGCTCCTCACCGTCAGAGCTCCTCACCGTCAGAGTTCCTCACCGTCAGAGCTCCTCACCGTCAGAGCTCCTCACAGTCAGAGCTCCTCACCGTCAGAGCTCCTCACAGTCAGAGTTCCTCACCGTCAGATTTAGGCTTTATAGTTTGTACCTGCAATGTTTAGCCGGGCCAGCTCTCCCAACATCCCCTGTTAAGGCTCATGAAAATGTTCAGGAAGATTTCATCAGCAACTCCTGTTGTTTGATCTAGCGCAAAATCTGGTTGACCTTGGGCAGTTGCTAGTCAATACGTCTGTCATGTATGGCCGTAATCTAACTGACACAGGGTATTAACCTATACACCATCTGATAACTCTAAAAGATAAACTATGAACCCTGTGATCAAGCAAGGTCTATTTTAAGTGTCATTTTACTGGTTGTCAGGGTTAACAGTTTCCCGTGAATTTTCAAGTTAATTGTGTCCTTCTGTACTGAAATAGCCACGAACTTGCCTGCATTGATATGGTAAACCAAATATGGTGTATTATTATACAATTCTAAGGTTAACCCATCTTTTGACATTTTGCTCGTCGCCATCAGCAAACTTTCTATTGTTAGTCGGCATTTGCGTCTATTCTCTGTTGGCTATACGTATTCTATATCCTCACATCACTGTGCTGGCCACCGTTGTATAAGTGATATATTCTCTAGTACGGCCTATAAAACACCATTCAAATGAATAAAATCAGTCATTAACATATAAATACTAGATAGTATATTCCTCTGTGGGGATGCGATTATTGTATGTGTAAAACGACTCACAAGCCAAAAAGCGATCGAAAGAGTATGAGCTGCGCAAGTTGAAAAATACTAGAACATTGTAAATATAACTCCACACACTCACACTCACTCACTCTGGACCGCTTAGGTGGCCTAATGATTACAGCGTCCGCCCCGAAGTTGAGAGACCCAGGAATGAAACCCGGCTCGTGTCATACCAAAGACTTTAAACCCCAAGCACGCACATATACACACCGTATATAGGCCTGTTTCCTGCATAATTCGTTTCAAGCATAGAGGCTGCGTCATAGAACATATATGACAGTTATGGATGGTAGTGTATACATCCAGTATTAGAGTACGATGTGTAGGTTCTATTGAGAACAAATGAAGGTACGTATATGTCCACATTATACAGATACGCTGTATATACTAATATATATATATATATATATATAGCTTATGTATTTAACTTAAAACAGGGACATATTGTTTGTCTACATACCACGAGATGTCTCTGTTGACCCGCACTTTAATGGAGTGGATAAAGTTTTACTGATGTTAGTGTCTCACATGTAAAGAAAAGGAGTGTCCTTCACTCCTCTGTAATATAGATAGCCTTATCACGGTCCTTAAGATAGACCTGAAAAAGTGAATAACACATGAATTGTTGGAATAGCTATCTGTATTTTTCAAAGAGCAGTCAGAATAGAAATATATGGTAACAAGCAAATTGTTTACATTGTAAGCTGTAAGAGTGTTCTGTCATCATCATATTTTATTCATTTAACAACGTGCAGATGGTCGTGGGTTTCCCCCGGGCTGTGCCCGGTTTCCTCCTACCATAATGCTGGCCGCCGTAGTATAAGTGAAATATTCTTGAATACGGCGTAAAACACCAATCAAATAAATACATAAATAAAACTTACTGAACAGGACAAGAATTGTCGGATTAGCAATTTGTAGACAGCCAGAATAGGTATGACAAGCATTTTTGGTTGAAATGCTGGTTTTAGCGTCACTTCCCTAGTGGATATTGTGACAGGCCATTTTATATTGTTTATTTCTTGTTTTTGTTTACAATGCGTCTAGTCTATTTACATTTACATATTTTACTCTAATGCCAAAGAGCCGAATATCCTGGCCCGTTCTAAAAGCAAGTCTAGAATTTGGGATAGAATTTCGAAGGATACTGCTCTCCAGCCTATGAACGTAGCTACTGCAGACTATTACAACCTTCATTGTTGTTGTCCCACACGTTTAGATGCCTCTGTGAACTGACATACAGTAGTGATTATCGATTTACTGTTTTTTCCTTTACATGGAGAGAATCGTACAAAACATTTGTGGTAGAAACATCATCATTAAATCCAATGTCTCTTGGTCTGTCTCTCCGAAACGTAATGTTTACTTTCCAAGAAAAAGTGATGGGCAATTTCGGCCGGGGTGCCACAGGTACATCCAGGAGAATCAAACACAAAATCGTTGAACAAATCGTCATTTAGACTACTGCAGGCATTTCACAAGCGACATAAATATATATTAGAAAGTCTACTGCCTGCATAATACCAAGTTGTCGGTTTGGCTTTAGGGTATAACTTCAGAAGTTCGTTTTTGAATTCAGTGTGATCGGTTATCTGTTTGATCGGTTCGGGTAAGGCATTCCAGTCTCTGGTAGTTGCGGGGAAGAATGATTTGCTGAAAACTGCCGTTCCGCACATGTAAGACGTAAAACGGTTTCTTGAATGGACGACGATGTACGGATTTCTCAAGGAGTCTGATTGTGGAAGGATCTGGAGTAGAGAAGAATTTGAATGATCGTGGATAAATTTATGAAAGAAGACCAGACGGTATACTTAGTTGGCTTAGTTCGAGAAAATCGGACTCTTCTTAAAGCAATCTGGTTGCGGCACTCTCTGTGAGACCAGTTATTATTCTGAGACAGCCCTTTTGCAAGATTCGACTTGGTGTTCGTGGAATTTGTGTCAGGCCACGTCTGCAAATTCTTTAGTAGGGCGGATGAAAGTTATATCCATGATTTATAAGTTTTTGCGGCTAAGGCAATATTTAAGACCGCGAAACATCGACATCTTGTTAGACTTTGTTATTAGACTATCAATGTTTTCCAGTTCGCCTTTGCATTAAACATTACACCAAGATATTGATGTGTGATACAACATTCAATATGGTTTCCCTGAGAATGATAATCTCAAATGGGAAGATTGTCTACGCCGTAAACACAGTAATGAATATGTTTGTGTCGAATTAAAGTTTACAAACTAGGACGGGACCCATTATTTTATTGAGTATATGTCAGATAATATTCACTGTTTAACGTTGTCATGGAGAATGTCTTCTGAGATTACATAAAGTCATGTGTCGTCTGCAAATAATGTAACATTATTAATTAAGCCGCTGGGTAGATGGTTAGTGTATATCAGAAAGAGGAGAGGTCCGAAAACGGAGCCCTGTGGAGCCCCGGACGACACCTTGTGTGTTGTTCATGAGTTACGATTCGTCGTTGTCTATTTTCCACGAACAAATTGAGTAGTTTTCTGTTAATACCCCAGAACTGCAGTTTTACGATAAGTCCACGGTGCCCAACTCTATCGAATGCTTTCGAAATATCAAAACATATGAACACCATACCGATAAGTTAAATACGCTCGGGTTTCGTCACTATATCGACCACAGTTCACTGGGCTCGGGGCACTTCGGGATGTTCGCCGCGCTCCGAGCAAGATCAATGATGATGCAATTACCGAAAAATCCCACCAATGACGGAAAATATGCATAAAACAGATGGGTAATTATCAGGTGTAAATATACCCCAAAAAGGAATATTAAAAAAAAAATTGGGGTATATAGTTTTCTTCATTTCGCTTGTTTTCGAGATCCTCTCTGTATACTCCATAACTCATGCAATGGACTCTTTATGATGATCAAGTAAGATTCTCAGACATACTGAAGCTGTGGCTTTATTTCTGCTTGCTAGGTGGTACTATTTTATAGGAGAGATTTTAAAGTTTCCTTCTAGGTATGAATATTTATGTTTTTGAGAAAATGGTGGTGTATGCACCCCAGGCAAAAGTAGTAAAAAAGCCAGGTCGATCGACCTCTCACTTAGTGGGTTTGACCCAGTCAAACTGTTGATCACTTTTGTGAAACATTTGATCAGTCACCCAATTCCCCCCATCCCCCCCGCCCCCCAACTATATGTCAGGAATTTGGCTGGAGTTGTGTCAGGAGACGACGATTATCAAGCCTGGATTTCTATGTGCGCCAGGAAAAACATACAGAAAAATGTGTCACTATGGTTACCTGTATAAGTTTCTTCAAAGTACGAGCCCGGAGAAATCCTGCTATTATTCGAACAGAGGACGGGCCATTTTGCCTTATTTATATTCAACCGAAAGGGCGCAAAGCATACGGGCAGCGTTAGGAAAGTTCCATTCAAAACAAACATGTCGAGCGAGGTACGTTTGGGTGACAGAAACGATGACAGTGTGATCTTGCTAACTTTCCTACTCAATCGATATTGCTCCATCTAGGTATCATACCGAAGACATATGCATATATTGTACCATAACTGGCACGCAATGTAAAAAGGAAGCTTGGCTATAAATAATATTTATAATAGTGTTTGAAAGCCGAACGCAGTTGTCCATGAAGTAAGCTGCAGGTAAGTTTAACGAGCAGTGACTAAGAAGATGTCTTCGTGCTTCGTGAGACACTTTTCTATCTTCAGTGTACTCCATCGTTCAAACTGACCACCAAATATAACTCTGGACTTGTTTGTCAACCTGTGGAGCCCTTTTTACGCCTCTTTTTGACTGATCCTGCCACGAGCCCGACTTTACTTCTACTCTACACTAATAACATCATTAGAGCATTAAACCCCATGGATCTTAGTCTGTTTGCGGATGACACAAGTTGCATTTACTCTAACGATGACGCACCTCAAGTGATTTACGTCATAAATGTCGAGTTGGAAAACAAGTATACGTGGTTTCTAACCAACCGATTAATCTCTGAATGCCTCCAAAGCCAAATATATGTTAATAAAACACACACAGAGAGAAAAGTTCGGGTCAGCTGACTCAATAATCTGAGTCATACAATTGAGCTAATTTCACTCAGAAAACTGAGTCATACGACCAGATCAGCTGGGTTATGAAAGACTCACTTGGTCAGTCATGAAATTCACATGAGTAGTCACCAGACTCATGTATTTAGTCAAAAGACTCGCTAAACTAGACAAAAGACTCACTTTATTGGTCAAAAGACTCGCTCATTTGCTCCAAGGACTCTTTCCGCTGGTCAATGGACTCTCCGCTTGTCAGATAACTCATTCAGTTAAGAGTCACAGGACTACCTAGACTTGTGATAACGCTGCTCTAATTAACTACCGTCTGACGAGTGACTATAGCCTGTTAGCAAGATACAATGGCCAACTCATGCTGTCTTTCTCTCCGGTGGTAAGCGTGAAGGTTTGCGAACATACTGCGCATGGTAGTGGGTTTTCCCCCCAGGCACTGACCAGCTTCTTCCCATCTTTTTGCTGGCTGTCATGGTGTAAGTGAAATATCCTTGACTACTGCGTAAAACACCAATAAGTAAAATAAATACTACAGTCATGACAGTAGGCCATTACACAACAGAATTTTGATGTTTAGCACAAATGTTTGTCTTTGTCACTGAATTTTAGAAATATCCATGCATAAACCGAGTCCGGAAAAAGAAAAAGAGAGATAACAGTAAAGTGCACTGTCAGTAAAAGAACAAATACAAGTACTGGTACTATCCGTGATCACCATGCATTCTCCTGGGTTCAAATACAAGGTGGCACTGTTCACCAAGAGAAGCTTTAGCGTACTACATATAGCAGTCTCAGGTTTACATGTAAATCCTCTTTTCACACAAAAAAAGCTCCCGTTCACTTATACTGAATACATTTATATAAAACTTATTTTGAGTAATGAACTAGATCACCATAAGTGTCAGAAAAAAGTAACATAACATGGCTCGCTTCCACTTGTTTTAACACACACTGGGAATTAAAGTCCAAGCTGGGCTAACCATATTGTTCTCGGCATTAGATATTAAATGCATAACCCATTTGGTCACAAAACGTTACAGACCTACAGGAATGGATACGGGGCTAATCTAGTTCGTACTGGATTGCATTTGGTGTAAGATTTTAAACAGTTTACCATTGTTCACCTGTCATATGACTCACTGGGACGATTACCAAAACTCATGCGATGAGTCACTTGTCCAAGAAAGTTACTCAGACGCGACTCAGTTTGTGTCCAGAGTAGGTCATGTGACTGACATCACTGAGTCGAACACAACTGACTTGCTGGGATGAGTCCATATGACACAACAGTGACTCATTAACTTTTCTCAGTGCAATAACAAGAAAATAGCTGCAATTCATAATTTGGTAACGAAATTGTAAAAGTTGATAAATTCAAATTTCATGGTATATTTTTCCATGAGAAACTGACCTGGACTGTTCAAATAAGATACTTGTGTTCCAAAGTGTCAAGAAATATAGGTTTTATTTTACACATTTAACAATGTGTAAATAAAAAGACCCTCCTAATCCTTTATTACTCAATTATTTATCCATATCTACTATACGGTAATATGTTATGGGGAAGCGCATATCACACATATCTCAAGCCCTTGTACATAGATCTAAGAAGGGCAATTAGAACAATTACATTATCAGGCCGGCTTTGCCACACCCAACCGCTTTTTTGCGAACTGAAAATCTTACCCTTTGCCGAACTATCTCTATTTTCTACTCTGTTACAAACTCATATGTACTTGTATTCCATAGGCACTATTCCTGTAAGTTTAAATTCCCGTTTAATCATTTTAAATTTTAAATCCATATCACACGAGAGACAGACAACTAGCCTTCCACAAACTATTGTATAAACCATTGTGCTAGGGAATGGAATAAACTTCCATTAACACTAAGATCAGTTTCTTCTTAATCGCACTTTCAGTCTTTATTAAAATCTTTTCTACTTTCTAAGCTGCAATCTTTAGTCTAACATTACACAGTTAAGGCATAGTTGAGGTAAAAAATAAACTCATATATATTTAGGAAGAAAAAATAAATTTTTAGACACAAACTGTCAGTCTCACATCTCCAATGCTGTTATTACTTATACATGGGATAGAACAAGCTCAACCTGAGCTTTATTCCCACCATGTATTATATCTTTCTAGACTTCATTGTTATCACATTGTATCCGTATTTTGTTGATGTCTTAAAATCCAATGTATATATTTATTATTGCATGGCTAATAAAATCAATCAATCAAAACGAGCGAGCCGTAAGGTCTTTTTGCGCGTGTAATCAGCCATGTTCGTTTACATGTGAACATTTACCTAGCGCTGTGCACATGCTCCATTTCCACTGGATTGGCAGCGCCAACTGAAGCGGTTCAGTTGACGTAAGCGGAAACATACAGATAAAGTCCTCGGTTTATAGAAATAACTCTCGCCCTATTCTTTAAAACTGATATTTATTTTAGGTACAGATGTCATATAGAAAGTGGATTTAGTAACAGAATTACTAAATTCAAGTGCGGGTTTTGAACCAGAGACCTCAGGGTCAGGCACCAAATAGCAAGGAATACATGTCAACCATCTAGACCACTCGACCAATAGGCCTTCCACAAAAATAATCATCTAAATGACATCTGTACCTATCTGATATATTCACCTCAGGGAGTGACGTCATTTGTGATTATCAGAGGGGTAATGCATGTTCGCTGTAAACTCTACCTTTTATTTTTGTGGAAGGCCTGTTGGTCGAGTGATCTAATCGGTTGACATGTATTGCTGGCGATTTGGTGCCTGCCTCTGAGGTCGCTGGTTCGAAACCCGCAGTGGTCTCAGCCAAATTTCAGCACTAGAATCTGTGCTTTATTCAGGAAGTGTAATCCCTATTAACAATAATACTATTATTTATTTCTTTGATTAGTGTTTTACGCCGTAGGGCCTACTCAAGAATATTTTACTTACACGACGGTGGCCAGTATTATGGTGGGAGGAAGCCGGGCAGAGCCGGGGCGGGGAAACCCAACACCATGTTGCTGACAGACTTTCCACGTAAACGTTAAAAGTGGAGAAAACATAAACGTGACATAAAGTTCAGATGAAAGAGAGTGAAAAATTATTCCTAAATGTGGTCTTCAATATTTTTCCGTAAGGAGAAAATAGACACTTGAAAATAATTTTTGTAAGGTGGGTGTTTGGGACCCCCTTTGGTATTTATAGTCTTTTGTTAATAATGTCATAAATGAGGATGTAACACAAGTTTAATAAATATTTTTGCACTAGAATTTGTTCTTTCCACCTAACAAATGTATTAAACCTCAATTTGGATCATATTTATATTTTAATATGCTCATAAATATTATCATAATTTAGGTTAAATGCATATGTTTGGATATAAATTTACATTCAAATAAATTTATTAGACAAGCTCCGCATCCTTATTTAGAACATTATTATGCAACAAGGATAAATAACAAAAGTTGGTCCCAAATACCCCCCCCCCATACAAAAATATTTTCAAATACCCTTTCTCTTGAAAAAAAAAATTCCAAAAAAATGTTAAAGATGATATTTGCAAATAAGTTTTGACACTCTTTCATCTGATTTTGGCATCATTTTGATGTTTTCTTCTCCTTTAAAACCGCTAGCACGGTAATGTTTTCCACGATGTCAATATGCGCGATATTGCTTACTTTGAACTGTGCTATCTCGGTTGTGCAACATCGCAAAAATAAAAAGATATGCTTTTTAAACTTCCTGTGGGACACTTTATCCATGTATAACCTACATACATTTGGGCTGGTGTTATCTTTTCTTTCAATGAATAGAGGACTTTGGAATAAATAGTGGTCTTATGTTTAGCCTAAGGAGAACGTAGTCATAGATCAGGCCTGCGCGCTCATGCGTGTGTGTAAATGAAGATGACTGACTCGGCCCTACATACGTTTGTTTGCTGAGAGCTGAAACATACCGTACTGCGAGGGCCTGGGCACGGAGGCACTGTCTACAGGTGTTGACATCGTCACGCCTCGTGATCTGCCTGTCACGCCAGGGTTGGGTGTACTTGCATAAGATGCTGATCCAGGCCTGCTGAACCCAGCACCATCCTCGTTTCGTTCCTTTCCCACCCCGCCCTCTGATCGGCTCCTGTTCATCCCACACCTCAGTACAGGCGGACCGAGGGTTGGTCCACGATGGTCCTCCGGGACAGAGCGCATGACGTGGACCGCGGCTGGGCCTGGCTTGTCATGGCTTCGGCAATCCTTGCTGAAATCATCATTGCCGTGTTGGTGTACAGCTTAGGCGTCATACAGATCGTCCTGCTAGACACGTTCGACGAAGGACTGGTGAAGACATCCTGGGTTCTCAGTATAACAACTTCTCTAGTCAATTTAACAGGTAAAGACGAAGTAAAGATTATAGTGCAACAGTGCAACAAAAGTACCCCCCCCCCACCAAAAACGTTGTTTGATATCTCCCTTGATATGTACCAGATCGCAATGAAATTTTGCACACATCATCACTGTAATCCGGTGGACGTGGTATATCAAATATTAACGTGCAGGTGCAGTTGTGCGCTAATGGGCATGCGCAAACTGAAAATCGGTCCATTTTGAAAATTTCACAAGCTAATCCTTGATACACCACGTCCGCCGGATTACTGTGATAGTGTGTGCAGAATTTCATTGCGATCTGTTACATATCAAGGGAGATATCAAAATACGTTTGGGGGTGACTTACTTTTGTTGCACTGTATAGTTTAAATAGGGATACTCCTTATGTATTACAACAGCGGACAACATATACTATTAAACCCCGGTGATTCTCTCTCTCTCAAAAAAAAAAAACCTGTTGAATTTAACAGAAAGTATGTTGTCTATGCTAGAATGTACTCTGTTATTGAAGAAGATTATTCTGTTGAATATAACACACATATTCTATTAATTCATTCATCATTCATAATCATTCTATTAGACTAACAGGGTATTGTGTTAAACATAACAGAGTACTGTGTTATAACAACAGAATACAGTGTGGCATCACTCAGACAACACACTCTCTGTTGAGATTAACAGATTAACAGATTAATTAACTTTTTTTTTTCAATGTTCATTATCAACCTTTATATTCAAAACATCATGTGAAAAGGGCATTTTTAGGAGTCTGTGGCATTTGGTGCCTCGCCACACAACAAACAAAGCTGGGCCAGTTTCGTAAACCGGCATGTCTTAAACCTTTCAATATTTATTTATTTATTTCACTGGTGTTTTACGCCTTACTGAAGACTGTTTCACTTCTACGAGAGCGGCCAGCATTATGATGGGGGAAACCTGACTATCCGCAGGCCGCTGTCAGACTCTCCCACGTACGCCCGGAGAGGAAGCCACCATGAGCTGGACTTGAACTCTCATCGACAGCACTGGTAAGAGACATTTGGGTAATTGCGCCGCGCTGGCGCGCTGACTACCCCCGGCCACGGAAAACCTTCCAATAATAACGATTATTACTATACCACATTTTATTGAATTGATACCGTTTGATGTGGATGACCTCTATTTTTGCATGAAACTGAAGATATTTCTCTACTGTTCCAAGGGCCTTCAAATGTCAATGTTGAATCAGTTGGTTTCTGATGTTATGTGTGGTTCCACACTTTACGCTGAGGTAAGTAGACAGGTGTGATTGGTTTCCAGTGGGTTCTGCCCGATCTCCTCCACCTAATAACTAGAGCACCGTCATATAAGGGGGAATGCTTGCATGCCGTATTCACCGATCGAATAATAAATAAATAAATGCACACAAAACTAAAAACAATATATAAAAACATGTATATGATATAACATTTATTTAAGACCATTAGAAATATAATCATTGGAGCAGCCTGTGGATGGTCGTATGTTTCCCCCAGGCTATGGTCGATTTCCTCCCACCGTAATGCTGGCCATCGTCGTATAAGTGAAATATTCTTGAGTATGGTGTAAAATATCAGTCGTTTAAATAAATAAATTAACTTTAAGTCACTGGATATATTATGCGAATTTGTGGACTCCATAATTTATCATTAATATAGCTCGCAGATTCTTCGTAAGAGTGTCACAATCTCTTACAACTGTGAACAGTGTCAGATGAAGTGTGCAAGGCCGTTATAGCAGTGTCAACTCAGACGTATACATTAGCTTTGCACTATTGTGGGTATCATACTGCTATTCTTCGTCTTAACTTTACCCCCGTATGTGTGTAGGTCTTCCAGCAACCTGCTGATGGTCGTGGGTTTCCCCCCGGAATCTGCCCTATTTCGTCCCATCACAATGCTGGCCGCTGTGGAATAAGTGAAATATTCTTGAGTACGGCGTAAAACACCAATCAAATAAGTAAATAAATCAATAAATAACTTTACCGTCGTAGGTCCGTTGGTTGGATTCTTGACAAACATGACCAGCTGTAGAACGTCCATGATGCTCGGTAGCCTCCTCATCTTCATCGGCTGTACAGCCAGTGCATTTGTCACAAGACTGGACCACCTGTACGTCACTCTCTCCTTAATGACAGGTGAGATAGCCAGCAGAAACCCAATGGAGCCTTAATGTAATACATGACACTGTCCGTAATGACAGGTGAGGTAGTCAGCAGAAATCCATGGAGACTGATTCTAAAAGATTAGTCTGTCCTTAATGTCAGGTGAGGTAGTCTGGAGAATCTCATGGGAGCCTTAATTTAAAACATCACACTGTCCTTAATGACAGGTGAGGAACTTTAATCTAAAACATAACACTGTTCTTAATGACAAGTGAGGTTGCCCTTACAGACGTACTGAAATATTACCGATAGGCCGTTTAGCCATGACCATTCATTTACTCTTAAACCTCACCGTTTCCTTACAGTGACAATTGAGATGCGTAAAACTCACGTACGTGTTGGTCGAAAGGACAATGTTAGGTGAGATGAGCGCTAAGACTTATTAATCTGAAATTGAGCTGAGCTTTCGAAGGAGAAATAGTGGAATCATAAAATAGTATTACACTGGAACTCATTACAGGGCTACTACTGTAACACTAACATCTACCTCTCCGGCCTGCGGATGTGGTCAATGCCACGTTAAAATTGCCCACTGTTTTCCATATCATCAGTCACAAGAAACTTGTTTGTTTTGCAGGCCTTGGCTCTGGTATGGTATTTGCACCTTCTGTGGTGATAATAGGGTTTTACTTTGACAAGTACTTAAACGTGGCCATCGCCCTGGTCATGACTGGAGGAGGAATCGGTATGCTAGTTGGTGCCCCGCTGCTTGGATTCTTCGAGAACGTTTTCGGCTGGCGTGGAATGTTCCTGATGTTAGCTGGGATCAGCGCCAATCTGTTCGTGTCTGCCATGATTATTCATCCGAACAGCGTGGAAAGATCCCATTGGGGGAATCGTGCTGATCATTCCGACCACCCAGGAGCCGTCACGGAGAAACCTCTGGATGACCCCCCTTCTGGTCCGGAGTCTCACTGGAAGAAGACGATTAAAACTTCTCTGAAAGTCGTCCTCAGCCTGCCCATGCTTTTGTTTTGCAGCAGCATTTTCCTGTGGAGTATAACCGTTTCCTGGGTGAACATGTATTTACCCAGCTACGTCATGTTCAACGGAGCCACCATGACACAGTCTGCGCTTCTCTTCACAGTCATGGGCGTCTGTAACATTGTCTCGCGACTTCTCACTGGATTTACTGTAGCCTTCGTGGACAAGTTTATTTTATATTGTGCTTCGTTTGCCGTAATAGCTGTCTTGACAACAGGCTTTCCCTTTGTTTCTCCCTCTTTAACGTTGTCCATGGCATTTGCTGGTCTAATGGGACTCTTTACCGGAGGACCTTACGTAGTGCTAACGCCAATGACGAAAGACTTAGCAGGACTGGCGCACCTTGCTACAGCCTTCGGCGTCGAGATGATGGTATCGGGAACTGGCTACTTGATAGGACCGCCCGTGGCAGGTAACGAAATCAGTTGAAATAACAAACGGCATTTCCGTCTTCACGCCTAATGGTTTTAAAGAAATACTTCACAGTAACCTCTTTCTTGTTGTCGTCTACATGCTAAGCATAGAATGTATTGAACAATTACCCTCATCCTTTCCCTTGGGCTCTGTCCGATTTCTTCCCACCATAATGCTGGCCACCGGCGTATAAGTGAAATATTCACCGATCAAATCAATGAATTACCCTTATCTGTTAGAACATATGTTGAACATCATACGATAGCGTTAAACCACAGTTAATTGTGCCATGTAACATTAATTATCTATACTCAACACAAATGTAAACGCGCGTTCACAACACTTAGTACCGTATTTCATTAAATATTTACACTATGCATGAGATTTAAAACTTAATCTTTATCGTAAAACTTTATTTGTATTTATTCCACCATTAAAACTAATCGTCAAAGTATCGGAAGTTTTTTAATTCGACGATAACTAATGATCAAATAAATAAACTAATTAATATTTATTTATTTTTATTCCCAAACATTAATTTTTGTCTCGCAGCTCTCTTGACGGAGTCTTCAGGGTCTTACCTATACAGCTTTGTGTTTGCAGGTAAGTTAAGCACGCATGACGTTTAAGCCCGGGAACTATTTGCTTAGCAAAAATTTATTCGCGGCACTTGCCTCGAACACTTTACTCTCGTCTGCAGTGAACTTTTCTGTAAGTTTTTGTCTTTTGTGGAGCTGCGCCAAATATCAAAGACATTCATGCACAATGTTTTGTCGTGTGCGACGAACGAAAGCTATCTTCTTTCAGATAGTGGGCAATGCGCAAGCTTTTTCAGGTCACATGATCTGCAAGATGGCGGTCCACAGCGACATGATAACAGACGCTGGAAGATAGCCTAATTTGGTTGAATTGTGGCCATGCTGTCCGTGCTTTTATGATGTTCGCTCCATAGATTTCAAAGATCGGGATAAGATGATATCGCCACAGGAAGAAATCGCCGGTAAACTTGGTCAAACTCGTAATGTTTGCATTTCTATATTCATAACACACAGATGTCGGCTTTGGTCGTCTGCTATTATCATGTCGTTGTGGACCGCCATATTGCAGATCATGTGACATGGAAACGCTTGAAAGGAAATAGCTTTCTTTCGTCACACACGGCATGACATAATGCACAAATGAAAGAAATTATCAAACACGTTAGATATTGGCACACCTCCACAAAAGGCAAAAACTTACGGAAAAGTTGACCGCAGACCAGAGTTAATTGCTTAAGGAAAGTGCGACGAATGAAGTTTTTGCTAAGCACATAGCTCTCGTATGCGCCGGGCTTAAATGACGGTTTGTTTACTGAAAACAAAATGGGCGACGTTTATTAAGAGACATATGCATTTACATTAACAGATATAATAAAACTGTAATTGATGTAAATTCACAGGGTAAATTTCACTGGTTACGTGTGAGCATTTGCCAGCTATCACACTGTCGCCGCTGCTCTGGTTTTTCTCTCTATGCTGTACGTCTTAGTTGTATTGTATTCCTGCATGCACGAGAATCCTGCTGGTGGGCTAAGCATCCCCGAGGCCTGTCCCCTTTGCATCGTTTTAATGTGATTGTATGTTAAATATAATGACGACATAGCATTTTGAGTAATTCTCGACCAGTGATGTACCATCGCTGTATCTTTTTTTACCTAGTTCAGCTTTAGCCATGGTGCTAGGGATAATTTGTATAATTTGCAACTTTTTAAATAAATAGTTAGAATAAAATGGTAACTGAGGTAAACTGACAAGAGGCGGTATTTCATAGGTTACGTGTGAGCCTCTTTACTAATCTATAATCTGGCAAAAGCAAGAGCTGAAACTCTTGGCCGCCAAGTTGAAATTATTCAGGTAGCCTGCTTGGCTCCTTGTCATGATTGAAGGAACCCTCGTGTACTGTGTCGACCACGGCACCGCTTTGTACAGAATCCAGGACAAAAGCTCTGTGAGGCTTTTTGTCCACCGGGGCTTTTGTCCGTTCCCCTCTGCACATCATAATAATCAATGACTGTCATGACTTGGGGGGTAGATGGGGGGGGGGGGGATTCTGGCATACTGTGTCGTCCACGGCACCGCTTTCAACATCATACTTGATCAGTATGGCTTTCCGTCATGAATGGAATGGAACTTCGCCTACTGAGTCGTCCACGGCACCACTCTCCACACACGACAAGTCCTTGCCCAATTACGTTCTATGTCATGATTGGGGGACCCTCGCCTACTGATTGGTTTACAGCGGGTACCTTTTTGACTATATCTTGTTGTATTATACTAATGTTAGTAATACACAAACACCCGACGGATTTGCAAATTATAGGATGTATATTTAGGCCTGCAGGTACCAGGTGTCTAGCCCTTTTATTTCGTAATTTGATGCTCAAAACAGCTTGTTTCTTCAATGTTAACATGCCTATAGCATGCCCATAGTTTGCCTTCACAATGAATTATGTGTGCTTCGGGCAAGAATAACACCGTGTGGAAATGTTACAAAGGCCATGTTCACTTTTGCTCCCCGATGTCCACACTCTATTACGTAGACCACGACAACCTTCACGTGCAACGTGACGTGACAGGTCGAACGTCACTCAGATCACTTTTTCGGCCGTGTTCATTTATAACCACATGCGACGTGTAAAATACCATTGACCCCACACGTCACATATTTGAGGTGGTTTATTAATTATGTTCGCGATCCAGATATGTAAGGAAGGTCGTGGCATACATTTAGTAGGACTGAGAAATGAGAGATGTCAACACGACTTGTTACCCTTAAGACCTCTTTTGAAAAAAAAAAATTACAATGAAAGCGAAGCCAAAATGAATGACCCCATTCTTCCATTATGTAGAAGTAAAAGATATACATAACCTCGCTAGCAGGCTGAAATGTTGCAGTTCTATTGGGTAAATACGAGTATCGCTGGTATTATGCAGGTGTCAGTATAAAAAATAAGGGCACAAACTCAGACATGCCGAAATCGGCTGGTGTTGTACTTCAGGAGGTCGTCAGGTAGCTGCATCGGTTTCCTCCACCAATAATTCAACGCACGATCGTATAAGTGGAATATTCTTGGGTACAACGACAAAAACCAAAGCCCAAAGAAACAGGAAGATTCTGCAAAACAAACTGTATTTTGTACCGCATGTACCACAAATCAAATGAGATGATAACCGTCTTGGTTTATACACGTATCGCATCCAGCGTCCTCTGTTTTGGGTGCGGCTTACAGTCGGAGCCTTTGTCCTGTACCTAGCGAAGTGCGGTGGGTTCCAACAATAATATTCCCACAAGATAAATGAAACATTGAACACCAGACAACTCAAAGAAGAAATGAAATCAGATCGTATCTAAGTGGTCTTTCCCTTACAACGCTATATAACGATTACTAACCCATACGTCTAGCGGGTTTGACTTTTTTTACCAATTAATTAAGTACCGGTACACACTTTCGGTGGAGATGGCAATATTTATGGAAATGCACGAAGAGTTAAATATGTAGATTGACGTTTAATCATCGGGCACTCATACGTGTATTAATTTTTCCCTGAGCACGTCATTGTTCAGACATCATGTTATTCAAATCTCTGAACGGCTTGGGGGCGATTTGATTGGATAAGACATGATAGGTTTGCCTGAATGCAGCCTTGTTTTCATTCAACCAAGTTCGTAATGCCCAACAGATGCCTACAGTAGAGTATTAACCATTCTAGTAGTTAGATGATGCAGAAGTCTGTAACCACCAGTTGTAACGTCTGTTGCAGGTATCTCCTGTGCATGTAGCGCAGTCCTGGGTTTCGTTCTCATCAAGTTCAAGCACCCCAGGATCGTCGCGGAGTTAGAAATTTACGACCCGGAGTGTAAAAGCCCTCGCCATTCGCGGCCCAGCAGTGTGCTATACGCGAGCCAGTTGTCTACACCAGGAGGTCCGTCCCCTTACCTCGAAATGCGACCGAGAACTGTCGAACTGCTGGTTCCCAGCGCTGATTAACAACTGGGCACAAGACGAGAAACATTTAGTGTATAGCGGATACATACTTTCTTTCACTGTGGACTCATTGCTTTGCATTACATACAACGTTTTCATTATGACTGTTTCTCATTTTAATAGGCAATGTAAACAATATTTTTTTCTGACTAACATTAAAGTCAACACCAAGTTTTGGTGTTCTATATTTCAAAGTAAGTATGTGGCCATGTACAAAAAACTGTTTGTTTCTGTTTCCTGAAGGAGAGAAAGGTTTTGTTTCTTCACTAATCCCTGAAGTCACGCCGAAATATAGAATACAAAAATAGTTTTTCTTGTGTTGTTTTTCAGCTCTGGAGCTATGGTATCTTGGGAAAAGTTTCTAGAGACTTCGAGTAAACCTCATTGTCTCCGCTCCTTGTCACCGAGTTTTTCTGTCATTATCGACAACTTTGGTCATATCTTTGTGAAATATTGGTAATAGGTAGATAATAAATATATATGCCAGATACAAGTGATAAACGAATTACAAATCCACCTTAATATTTTAGCATAGATGCTCAGAGGTTTTTTTTATTCATAATTACAAAAATTGGTCAGACTTTGTTGACGTCGAATGTCCTGTAGCACGTGCCGTCCACGTGTTGCCATCCACTGACAATCCCTGTATGGAACTTTAAATTTCGCAGAAAATTTACTAGACGCAATTCTCAGCGTCTGGTTAGAGTTTGGACTTCGGCAAAATTCCACGAATTGTCGTTGAATAGCACGGAACAATGAGAGTTCCTGTTGAAAGTCTTCCCCTTCGGTTTCAATGGATCGTTGAAGTTTACTAAGAAAGTGTTCATACAAAGTGTAGTCCGCCATTGACCAGTTTTTTAGGTTCTCTTTGTCCTGTGCAGTAATATTTACAACTGGCTTTTTTCTGTTCTCATTTTGGACCATATATAAAATATCATTTGTCGTCCAGCAGAGTTTACGTTTGAGTAACACCAGCGACTCGTCAAATTTCTCCAAAATCAACACCATTGCAAATCTGTCATCAACTTCTGCGATTTTTTGACGGATTTTATCAACATTTCGAAAATAACTCGGAGCTAAGCCAAAATATGACATCATTGGGTTATGGGTGAAGAATCGATAACCAGATTTGGGTTCATATTTTACAGGGTCGAGTAAATAATTTTTTACTTTGTTTTCTCCAGGAATGTTATAGTTCAGGTAATAGATGGTTGAATATAACTGGTCCATTGGTTCTCGTAACAGAGAAACGAAGACAACATCAGCAGGAAAATATCGTTTGAAATTTGCGTAACCATAGATCACGTGATTGGCCATCAAATCGCAATATTTGTTCGCATTTGGTAAGTAAAACCTTCTGAACGTGAGTTTGTGTTGGGTGTCTTGAAAACCTGGCCTTGGAAGCAAAAACCTGAGACCTCTGGAATTTCCAAATCGCCAAATGAGATAGGTCATCGTGCTGCTTCCGGTTTTGGGGATTCTGACGTATATCACGTGACGTTTTTCCTTACACTTGGCATGCGCGTTGCTATGGGACTTTTCAGGAGCTGTTGTGAAGGATGACGCGGATACTTTAGGGGGAAGAGTAAACACTGCGCTCTGTTTGTCGCGATCAGACCAAAGACCCTTGATAATTGAGCGTGTTAAACTCGGTGTCGCCTTGGAGAAGTAGCAGGAAACTGTCTCTGACCGCATAATGGCTATCATAAGGAGCATCACACATGTAATCAGGCACACGAACATCCGACGTGAGGCGGCATTTCTGTAATGAAATCACGTGGCTATACCAACCATGATGAATATTGGTTTAGAAACTGTTTAAATTCATTCTGTATTGCAAACAGAATCAAAAAAATTTTAACAAAAAAAGCTAACTGATGAACAGGTTTTAGTCAAAGCCGGTATGTAATACATTAACAGTAGAAGTTTAGTTTTACATTCTGCTTCTAGTTCGTAAAAAAGAGGACATATCCTGTGTTTCGACAAATTCTCGATTAAAAAATATGATAAAGTAAATGATAAAGGTATTAAGCTTTAAAAAGCAGCTAATAGGGGAGTTTGGAGCCCAACTGTATCATGAGACCTTTGTCATTTGTGCCTCTGGAACAGGGTGAGGCATATTTTTTTAGCTGCTCTGTCCAAGGTGATGAAGTTGTTTTCACAAGATGAATATATCTAAGGATATCCTTTGTTACAGTTGGCACTATGCTGTTGGCTAGTACACATATGATATTCTTCCGTTTTAAAACGGAATTCCGTTTTTTATATTCCTGGATTCTGATCTTTAAATTACAATTCCGTTTTTTAAACATGGATATTTCTTGCAAATATTTGCGTTATTTTCTAGACCCCTCGCCAGGCGTTTTTCGAGGGGATATCAATATGAATTGATCTTGTTTTAACATATAAAATGAATGTTAACAGGGTAAATCCTCCACAATTTGCTATTTATGCATTAATGTAATAAATATGCTTAAAACTATATTATTTCGACTAAAAGAAATTAGACAGCATCATTTGCAAGATTAATGAGGAATGACAGTAATCACGTTTTGTTTTCAATGATCAACTTATGATTGCTGCGTCATGACGAAATCATTTCCGGCAACGCAGTGTCGTCGGCAGTCAAGGGCAGCAACTCTCCTTTGTTTCATTCCCATCCGGTGGTATCGTACTGGACACAGACCCCCATTACACCTTCCGTTTTTCAGTAGGGTAGTTCTGTGTATTTTAGGGTGTAAAGTCTTTTTTTTTGCTGCCAGCCTGCCGTTTTTGGTGTACAGGTGCATGCTTGGTATCAAAATGATGGAAATTGTCTAAGCTTTGGGCAGGTATGAGTTTTAATGATGAAAGTTTGAAATTCTGAGGGAGAGGACACAAGGAGACAGGTGGTGATGAGGCTGCGAGTGACTTTCCCATCGGGGTTGCTAGCCACCCCTCCCAGCTGCCGGCATAGAAAGGTTCAGATTTTGACGGTCAACCTATTTCAAGATTTTTATGGCTTCTTTCTCTAAATAAAGCGCTGTGGAAATCTGTCTCAGCTACATTAAGTATGACGTTGACCACCGTACACTCTCCTGTTATGGCTTGTCCCAAGAGGACAAAGCTAAAGGCCCCGTGGGGCCTTGAGTGTCAAAACAATAGGGTTCCAGTTGTCTAGAAAGCATATAGTAAAAGGTGACGGATCTAGACGTTGTCATTTACATGTCATGTCTACAAGCGTTGTGTTCTTTATTTGTTAAATGTAACTGTTCTCGCCACGGTAAAGCTATGATATGTGACGTAAAACACCAATCATTCAATCTAAGTCTAAAGTATGTCGAGGAGGATTCCTTTTTTTTTCTGCCTCAGAAACATGTCTGCTAGTGAAAAGTATGGCTTTAAAACCCCCAAGAATAGCGGAGTTTCGCGCTGGAACTCTTTTGTAATCAGAGGTAAAAACAGCCCTACTGTGTCATGTGACTTGTGAAAAATGTTGTCAGACTTTGTTGACTTTAATGTACCGATCACCAGCTGTAACTATACACCATGCATCTACTTGACTTGTATGTATACTTTTACAGCACTCGGACTGCTAATAAAAATGAGACGATGCCGAGCTTTTACAGCACCGTGGTTACTTAACTACGTACTTAACTGTAAATTTACAGTTATGGGAGAGCTGTTTATCAGCAGTAAAAAAGCGCTGTAGCCCAAATCTAACAAATTTTACAGTAAAAACACACTGATTGTTATTACAGTGTAAGGACTTAGATATCTTAATTATACCATAAATCCTGTAATTTTACACGTTTACTTCAGCAATCAGCGGATAAGTCGTGATACCCGATTGCGTCCCCCTATGCGACAATGTTGACAGCAGACGTTCTCTAAACAGCATTAAGTAGCGATACATACCTAACCCAACGTCGTCTTACCGAGTCCATGCTTGAGTGGGCAACTGAGAGCAGGCCCGTAAGAACACACGCTTTCGGATCACACAGAATGGTCGTAGCTTGGAGATTTTTGTCCTAGCTCGTGGTATGCATAATTTCTATGATTTCTACCAGGGGCGATTCTGCATTGCAGGTCGTGAAGTTGATATAGTTGGCAGACAGCGTATACGTTCTCATTAGGAAGATTTTTCTATTCGCTAAGCATAAACCAAAATTCCGCTGGTGGACTAAGCTTTCTCGAGGTCTCGTCCTATTGCATCGTTTTCATGTTATTATTTATTAAATGTGAACACCACACAGCATTTTGAATAATTCTAGAATAGACAATGACGTCTATTTAATTGCGGGTAGCGTCACTGTATTTTCTTTTTCCTTATTCTTCTTCAGCCTTGGTGGTAGAGGGTGCATAGCTGGGTACTATTTGGGCAGAAGGTTAATATTCAAAACATGGCCCTACATAAGAAGAGGTAAGCTAGCTTGAGCTGCTATGAACCAGTTTTATTCAACAATCCATTATCTCTATTTTAAACATTTAACGAAAAAATCAAAGGAAGGAATTATTTATACAATCCTGAGAAGTATGAGCCAGTAATTGGTCCTTCATTCATAACCCCATTATGTCATTCTTCGGTTCATGAAATTCAAGAAAACCATAGCCGAAGCTGATTAGAAACTCGGCATGGTGCTGACTTTAGAGAAACTAAATAGTTACTCAAGCAGACGACAAATGATACTTTTTGTACGATCTAAAATAAGAACAGGTGGAAATCAGTTGTCAATATTACTATCTAAGGCAGTGATTCTTTAGGGAATTCTGCGAAAATGGAAAATTCAGTGCAGGTGTTATATATATGATATATATATATATTATTATTATTATTCGAAGGCAGAAAATTTAAAGATTCTTGGCAGAAATCCAATGTAACAGGTGTTTTTCGACATGTAAACTTCCATGTAGGGACTTTCTGAGACTGGTAACACATGGAAGGTGCGTCCTGGTGGACAGTCGACGCCAACAAAAAACCAAAGAAGGTCAGTATCACGGTATAAATGCCTGTAATGTTGAGTTTGCCTCATACGACCAAAATGTTTAGACAGATACCTGTCGAGTTTTGCAGTTTGTTAATGCATGCGAACAGATGCTGTGGTAAATTTGTTCATGATTCCAGGTTTGAATATGTTCTACTGAAAAATTAATATTACGAACATTCACCGTTCTCCATCTTAAGATTGGGGTTTAAACGTCGCATTATTTTGGACATACGTGTATCATAGCAAGCCAATCACAATGCAGGCATGTATACAAGGCGCCTCACTGGAGCGCCATGCCGAAGACACTTTTCACAGACACCATGCAGGGCCCTGTTTCACAAGGCGGCGAGCGACATTTTATATCGTTCATTTGTCGTATGACATTTGGACGTCACTATTCTCGCATATTTGTCCCACATGTGCGATTATCGTACATGTACAACATCTTTGTGAAACTGGGCTCGGGCCTACGTCCTATTTTGTACACCAAGCTATGGAAGTACAAAGATTGTATTACTTAAAGCCATTAAACACTCTCCGGCACAACGATTTATATTCTTAAACCACTTTTGTAAACCAGTAAAAAGGTTTTAAAATATCAAATACCGTGGTCTGTGGTGACACAGAGATATTAGTGATGTCAAATTTATATTTTTTGCTTGATCCATTGAACGAATGCGTCTTTTACATGACATTACACGAGAGCTTAAGACCCTACTCGACTCACTTGGGGCCGATTCCACATGGGCATTTCTGACTTAAGTCTACACCTGAAATACGATTTTAAATTTTATTTTTCGAGGCCCAAGGAATTGAAATTTCGACCACCTCAGAAATGTTATCTGAGGTCAAATGTTTCAAAATTTCAACTTCCATTAGCAAAATCTAACCATTGTGACAAGGTTTTAAATTTTGACATAAGTCAAAAATGTCTTTGAGAAATGGGCCGCTGGTCGGTTCCGTCGGGTCATGAGCGCTCATGTATGGGAACTAACGAAGAGACTGTACTGGAGTACTATAGTCGTTATTTGTGTGCTAGCAAGTCTTGAAGTCGCACGGCCATCAGTGAATGGGACCAACTCGTACGAGTTGAGGTGATTTGAGTTGCGTCCTAACCAGCTCTGAACCTATCACCTAACGAGTGTTAGTAGCATTTTATAAGAGAAATCAGTTGTGAGGGGTTTTCGTGCTGGAGATATTGACGTGTATGTCGGCTGGGCAGAGAACTTCTCTGCTATATATGTGTATAGACCTTCAGATCTATACAC
Source organism: Liolophura sinensis (assembly GCF_032854445.1). Lineage (NCBI taxonomy): Eukaryota > Metazoa > Mollusca > Polyplacophora > Chitonida > Chitonidae > Liolophura > Liolophura sinensis. Next base: position 31,254 of record NW_027018084.1, on the reverse strand, counting down.
CTGTTTTGGCTTGCAATACCAGCAATAGCCATGAAAATTATGCATACCACGGACAAAAATCTCCAGGCTACCACTGTTCTGTGTGTCCCGAAAGTTTGTGGTGTTACGGACCGCTTCCTCTTAGTCGTCCACTCAAGCATGAGCTCACCACGACGGGTTGGACAAGGTATGTATTACTCTTTTCTGCCAGGTCAGCGAATATCTGTGGTCAAAATCGGGCATCGACGGCTCTTTCAAATCTGTACGCCACGTCAAACGTCGAAAAATTGTTTAGCATGACGTTAAATTACCATCAAATAAAGAAAAACACAGCTTCAAGTCCTGTTTCTTCAATCGCATAGTTGGATTTCTTTGAATGTTATTATTAAGTCTACTCGGGAAGGCAAAGGCCTAACACAGATAAACCATGTGCTGAGAATTGTGACATTTTCAACGAGATATGTAGGTTGATTTTCACAGGTTACAAGATAAGTTTATCTTTCGCATGCAGTGTAATATTTCTTGAAACGTGTAGAATTTAGGTATATTCTGTTTTACATCCTTCTCAAGGAATTTATTTCTATTCAGTGACTGAAGAATTAATTATCAAATGTCACAAAACCATCACAAGTAGGTGTTGCAAATGTTTCTTTTGAATTTGAGAAATGAGGGAAAATGTGTTATTAGGAACAATCTTAATTGCAAATTTTCTTCTTTTCGGAAGTTTGAAATAACCAAATATAAAGTATATGACAAAGCTGTTTAAATAAATTTTTTTCAGAATTAGTGATGTGTCATAAATGAATTTAAAGTTGGATAAAATACGCTGTATGTTTCGGATAACATTTAAATAATGTGACGTCACATCACCTGGTTCATAGGGATTTCCCTTATTTGCCCACGAACGTTCGGAAAAATCATCTTGGATGGTTACGGCATGAGCCCAGTTTCATCCTAATATAATGCTGGCTGCCGTTGTGTAGGTGAAATATTCTTGAGTGCGACTTAAAACACCAATCAAATATATAAATAAATAAAAAACAAATAAATATATAAATGAACAAGCGATGGCTGGATTAGATCCTGGGACCTCAGTGATAAGTGATCGGGGGCCTAGGACCACGACGCCGCCAATACTTAAAGTGAATAAGCTAGCGTATATCAGTAGATCAATAAGGACGTCTCTGGTCAATATTCATAGGGTATTTCCCAAAACGACATTTAACACAAACCACCCAAGAACTAAGAAAGTATTTAAAGTACGGAATTAGGACCGAATCATGCAAAGAGGAGACGTTCTCAAAAAGACTCCAGAAAGTCATGCCAAGAAACTTTATTGCTGTATAAACTGTATATTCATCGCGATGGATTGTCACATGGAGTATTAATGAAACAATGGCGGTACGCTTGATATGGCAAGATATGTTATAATATACAAATGATTTCCGTCTTATGTGTGCGTAATGCTAAGAGAGAGCGACAGTGTTATCTGCCATTAGGCCAATCACGCTTTCGACTTTCATGTGTACGTTCAGGTTTCCGGGATTCACGTGTATGGCCAGACTTTTGGCCTTCACGTGTATGTTCAGGCTTTTGACCTTCACGTGTAGGATCATGCTTTTGTACTTTACGTGTACGGTCAAATTAAAACCTTTAATTTACACAACAGAGACTGGGAACATTTCATGAATCCACGACTCATATCTCAGGCTGATGTTTCGTGACTTGAGTAACACGGGCATGAATAACTGATGACAATTGAGGTGGCCCAAGTTTGCCACTCACATATGTCCAGACTAACTATACCTGATGGCCCCACGATATTACGATAGTAACCTCTATTAGTATCACATGCCAGAGTAAACAACACAAAACACAGTCTAAATAAGGTAGAGGAAGTGACGATTTCCAGCTGGAATCAAACTAAAAGTTCTAAGTATGATGAAACGTAAAATTTCAATTCAGTTCACATACAAAGTTTCGAGTGGGTTCAAACTTAAAATTCCAACCAATATCACATACGGATTTTCTCAGTTGGATGAAACATAAAATTACAAGTAATTAATCTACATCCAGATTACCCGAAGGAATCGAATATAAATTTTCCAATCTGCATAAAACACAGATTTTCCAATTAAACAAATACCCACTACAATTACTATAGTAGTTTCTAAAGTATTACAATCAGACTTTCCAATACATGAGATCAAAATTTTCCCTGCTGTATCAAATCCATGTTCAAAGTATTTCAATAAATCTAGCCATCCTTGTACGACTGACTCCAGATATCCAGGACGACTCACTCCAAACATCCCAGTACGACTCCCTCTAGACATTCCAGTATGACTGACTTCAGATTTTCCCTATACCATTAATCCCAGACTTTCCAGTGCGACTGACTCCAGTACTAGTCACCCCAGACTTTCCAATATGAATGACTCCGGACTTCTAAATACGACTGACTTCAGGCTTTCCAATGCGGCTGACTCCAGACTTCCCAGTTCGACTGACTCTAGACTTTCCAGTACTACTGACCTCAGACTTCCCAATACGACTGACTACAGTACATGTAGTTGAATCCATATTTGCCAGCTACAGCATGGAATCAAATCTAGATTTCCAAGCGTAAGAGATCAAATTTTGATTCTCTAATGGAATAAAGAATTTAAATATCACCAGGACTTTGGTGGCATTACACCACAATGATTCGTTTGGAATTTCCTTCATACTGAAAATAAAAGACATTTACAACACACATATGTACATATTAATAGACCTTCACTGGTCCGTGGATTAACAACAGTTCGTCTTTCTTCACCTTCCTAACTCCCAGTTTGTTCACCGGAGCTTCAGTATGTACCTATGTCATTTATCATATTTTTATTTATTTATTTATTATTTATTTGTTTAATGAATTTTGGGGGGTTTCACCCTTTGTCCCCTGGATGGATTAAGACCATTGAATGACTAGTAGTATAGAAAATGAAAAGTCTACGGAACCAATTACGATGAACAGTTTATTTGCATAAGAGCGATTTTTGTCTTCACGCTTAAATAAGAGGCATCTTGGCAATTGTTTGTTCTGAGTGTTCCCATGTTTTCTTCCAATTAGCGCGTGTTTCTCAGATCACGGAGGTAGAATATGAATTCTATTCCACGAGGCGCCTCTTTCTAAGACTAGGCGCCTCTTTCTTAGACTAGACGCCTCCTTCTCAGACAAGGCGACTCTTTCCCCTAACTTCGTAAGTCAATTTTTTCCTAAATTTCACCCGTGAACCACGTAGCTTTATTGTATTATAACGTTGACAACGCTATGTACGAAAAGATGTCACGGTAAATTTGATTAATGAAGTTTTGTGAAAGTGGCACCAGGTCTACAAACGGAGGCAGGTTTTTGTACATGTCAGAATGCCATCATGACATTAACCAACACAAAAAACGCCACTACGTTTGCAATACAATTTTTCTTCTTTTCTCTAGACACAATTAAGTTAACACCAACGAGCAAGATCTGGTTTAATCTGGTGTATAGGTCTAAATAATTCTCCTGACACACAATCACCTCCAACTATCATTACAGAAGTAAGTCACTTTATATACTGGGAATGAATTATTAACTGATTGGTTGACTGAAGAATGTTTACGCGGTACTGAAGAATATTTCACTTTTCCACGGCAATCCTATTCCTACAGTTCTACGCCCATATGACTCCCTGCAGCACTTGTCTTGTGGCTTTCTGATTAGATAAAAATCGAGTTTTCAGTTGTATATATAATGTAATCCATAAAAACCAAGCCACAAAATCAAACAGATAGTTACAAAATTACAACAAGTAGGTGCCGTAAGTTTCATGGTTAAAAAATTACAGCAAACAGAAGCTGTAAAACTTTTCACTGTTACAAATCAACAGTGTTTGGACTTTGGCTAGGCTTGGGTCTTTGTTATGCATCACTTGAAATTTTTAAGGCTAACAGTGCGCATCACAGCATTCGCAAGTTTAGTTGTTTAACATTTGTAATAGTGGAACTGTTAAACTGATTAAGATTGATGTATGTAGACTTGATATCACATTTACCAAAATATAAAAACCTGTGGATTACAAATCTTTGTCATTATACACCCATATTATACACTAAGATTTGACTTATTATGCGTTATGGCGGACAAACTCGGTGACACGAAGTAAAAAGCTTGGGTACATTCCAGGTCTGTGGTTTGAATATTTAAATTGGTCACGACCTTGAATGTTTTCTCCTCCTGTGTGAGAGCCGGGTATGAACGCGCAGGGGCGTAGAGGTCCGTATGGCACCGCTGAAACGTCGGGAGCCATCAGCCCTTGCGTTGTAACGTTGTAATGTCAGTGTTTTAACGCGGAATGTACACTTCTCAAAACAGATAAAATGCATACAAAATAAACGTTCGATTCGATGTGAAAACGAAAACACCTATGTCGTTGATAGAATGTATTCGATGATGACGTATACGCTTGTGACATGAACTGTTAGAGACGAGAAACATTGCAAACGTTTTTGTTATATCGCAAAGCGCAAAAAAACAGAAATGAGGAACATTCAGAATAAAAACTAAACCGTATGAAATATGTTTACTGCGGAAGGGTATGTGGCAAGGTCTGGAAACAACCTGCGGATGGTCGTGGGTTTCCACTGGACTCTGCCCGGTTTCCTCCTACTATCGTGCTGGTCGCCGTCATATAATTGAAATATTCTTGAGTACGGCGTAAAACACCAATCAAATAAACAAATGCTGCGGAAGGAAATACATCCGCTACATGCTGTGCTCCGTATTTAATCAGCGCTGGGAACTTGCAGTTGGACAGTTCTGGATCTGATTTCGAGGTAAGGGGACGGAACTCCTGGTATAGACAACTGGCTCGCGTATAGCACACTGCTGGGCCGCGAATGGGGAGGGCTTACACACTCCGGGTTGTTAATGTCTAGCTCCGCGACGTCCCTGGGGTGCTTGAACTTGATGAGAACGAAACCCAAGACTGCGCTACATGCACAGGAGATACCTGCAACAGACAAGACAAATGGTTGCTCTAGGCTGCCTTATCATCCAACTACTAGAGCTGCTAATTCTCTACTGAAGGCCGCTGGCACAAAGGGATCGTAGGCATAAGTTCATTGTACAAAGATCTCGATCGTAGCTTACAGTAGACACCCTCTTGCACCAAAGGGTTGTAAGCTACGATAGTGGTAACTTACAATCAGAAATTACAATCGGATCCACCCTGTTGTAAATATTTACAATCGCCCTAAAATTAACTTTATGTACAAATATTTGCTTTAGATAAACTGTTAGTTAGTACTTTTCAACTCGACTTGATGTGCAATGTAAAATTGTCATAAAAATAGTTTTCCATTTACACGATGGTGGTTGGTCTCAGTTCACAGACACAGGCAAACCAGCTTATACTTTCGCTTAATATACGAAAATTATAGTCCGGGGAAACTTTTCTACTTGGTTGGGATTTTGTTGGTGTGGGAGTACTAAAGAATATTTCGGTGATACCATTCCATTATTGGATAAAGAAATCGAGCAGTGCCTGATATAGAAACTCACAGGTACCTGGAAAAGCTCCTGACCTAAAATACCAAACCAGGTAGAAAGAGATGGATTCAAATACACAACCCCAAGTTCATTTCCTCAGGGCGGTCCTGGGGACGACTCGGCCCATGTCGGACAGAAAACTAAATTTCTGAAAAGTTTGCTGATAGATAATACCAGGCAACATGGCGGCCAGTGGATTCAGACGCGTCCTACTGACTTCGTCAATGCCAGCGCAAACACTACACTCTCAAAACTAAAGTGTTACATTTAACACTATACAGATCATTAGGAGTGACTGCACATCTATAAAGTGTTAATGTTTTAACACTAGCCGAAGTGCGACACATTCACATTCCAACTCTTTAAATCGCCACTTCAAACGCAGTTTAAGAAAGCAATCACTCCTCATGATCTTTACAGTGTTAAAGGTAACACTTTAGTTTTAAGGCAGCAGTTATAGAACCGATTAACACACCATCTCATTTTGCTCAATGCACATGGCCATTTTATGTCCTGGAATCACGCCGTCATTATGATACGTCTTTAACTTACCTGCAAACACAAAGCTGCACAGGTAAGACCCAGAAGACTCAGCCAAGAGAGCTGAAATACACCAAAAAAAATGATTGTGACTAAAGAGAAATAATGGATTATTATATTTATTTGATTGGTGTTTTACGCCGTACTCAAGAATATTTCACTTATACGACGGAGGCCAGCATTATGGTGGGTGGAAACCGGGTACAGACCCAGGACCATCCGCAGGCTGCTGTCAGACCTTCCCACGTATTGGATTATTTTATATGTCTCGTTTAACGTCATACACGCCACTTTTTCACTCAAAACATCGCAGTCAGTAGTATGACTGGACAAAATGGAAACAAAGCCTTGCCATACAGAGGCTGCTGCCAAGTGATTCTTAAAAACCATAACGGTATGCAAGAAGACAACAAATGCAAATAGAGCCTTGGGATTTTTACCTGCCACAGGAGGTCCTATCAAGGAGCCAGTTCCCGATACCATCATTTCGATGCCAAAGGCTGTGGCAAGGTGCGCCAGTCCGGCCAAGTCTTTCGTCATTGACGTCAACACTACGTAAGGTCCTCCTGTGCACAGTCCCATTAAACCCGCAAATGCCATGGACATTGTGAAAGTGGGAGGAATGAAGGGAAACCCTGTCACCAACACGGCCATTACGGCAAAGGAAGCAGAGTATAAAACAAACTTGTCCACGAAGGCCACGGTAAATCCCGCGAGAAGTCGCGAGACAATGTTACAGACGCCCATGACGGTGAAGAGAAGCGCAGACTGTGTCATGGTGGCTCCGTTGAACACCACGTAGCTGGGTAAATACAGGTTCACCAATGATATGGTTATACTCCACAGAAAAATACTGCTGCAAAACAAAAGCATAGGCACGCTAAGAACGACTTTCAGAGAAGTTTTGATCGTTTTCTTCCAGCGAGACCCCGGCGCAGAAGGAGGGTCATCCAGAGATGGTTTCTCCTTGAGGGCTCCTGAAGGGTCGGAATCATCAGCACGATTTCCCCAATGGGACCTCTCCACGCTATTCGGTCGGCAGATCATGGCGGAGAGAATCAGATTGGCGCTAATCCCAGCCAACATCATAAACATCCCACGCCAGCCGAAAACATTCTCGAAGAATCCAATTAGCGGAGCCCCAGCTACCATACCAATTCCTCCACCCGTGACAACTAAAGCAATGGACACGCTCAGATACTTGTCGAAGTAAAACCCTATAACCACCAAGCAAGGTGTATATACCATGCTCGCACCCATACCTGCAAAACAGATAAATTCCATTTTCAATGAAGACGTACAAATTTAAAGTGGTATTGATTACAATCTTTTGTCGAAAACGAGACTTCAGTAATGAGTGCTCTGGTTTTCATGCCCCGTTTTTTGGTATCGAGTGTGTGACGTCATAATAATAAAATGTCACCTTCAGAGATCATTTGGACCAAGAGGAATGTGAGCTTTTCCCTCACCTTAGCTAACATTAAGGACAGGGGTGAGGCTTTAGATTAAAAGGTCTTTGAAAATTGTTCTCTACATAGCTGACAATAAGGACATGGTGATGTTCTAGGCTATCAAGCCCGTGGGTTTCTGGAGGCTACCGCACCTGTCATTGAACACAGTGTGATGTTTTAGATTAAGGCTCCCGTGGATTTCTACTGACTACCTCACCTGTCATTAAGGAGAGAGTGATGTTTTAGATTAATGTTCACCTTGGTTTCTGCTCAGTACCCCACCTGTGATTAAGGTCAGTGTGAAGTTTTAGATCAATGTTCAGCTTGGTTTCTGCTCAGTGCACCACATGTTATTAAGGGCAGTGTGAAGTTTTAGATTAAGGTTTCCCTTGGTTTCTGCTCAGTACCCCACCTGTGATTAAGGACAGTATGAAGTTTTAGATTAGGCTTCTGTAGGTTTCTGCTGACTTCCTCACCTGTCATTGAGCACAGTGTGATGTTTTAGATTAATGTTCACCTTGGTTTCTGCTGACTATTTCACCTGTCACTAAGGAGAGAGTGATGTTTTAGATTGATCTTCCCCAAGGTTTCTGCTGACTACCTCACCTGTCATTATGGAGAGAGTGATATTTTAGATTAATGTTCCCCTTAGTTTCTGCTCAGTACCCCACCTGTGATTAAGGACAGTGTGATGTTTTAGATTAGGCTTCTGTAGGTTTCTGCTGACTACCTCACCTATCATTGAGCACAGTGTGATGTTTTAGATTAATGTTCACCTTGGTTTCTGCTGACTATTTCACCTGTCACTAAGGAGAGAGTGATGTTTTAGATTGATCTTCCCCAAGGTTTCTGCTGACTACCTCACCTATCACTAAGGAGAGAGTGATGTTTTAGATTAATCTTCACCTTGGTTTCTGTTCAGTACCCCACCTGTGATTAAGGACAGTGTGATGTTTTACATTAAAGCTTTCGCAGGTTTACGCTGACATTATAGAGAGAGTGATGTTTTAGATTAATCTTCACCTTGGTTTCTGCTGAATACCCCACCTGCCATTAAGGACAGTGTGATGTTTTACATTAAAGCTTTTGCAGGTTTACGCTGACATTGTAGAGAGAGTGATGTTTTAGATTAATGTTCACCTTGGTTTCTGCTCAGTACCCCACCTGTGATTAAGAACAGTGTGATGTTTTACATTAAAGCTTTCGCAGGTTTACGTTGACATTATAGAGAGAGAGATGTTTTAGATTAATGTTCACCTTGGTTTCTGCTCAGTACCCCACCTGTGATTAAGCACAGTGTGATGTTTTACATTAAAGCTTTTGCAGGTTTACGCTGACATTATAGAGGGAGTGATGTTTTAGATTAATGTTCACCTTGGTTTCTGCTCAGTACCCCACCTGTGATTAAGCACAGTGTGATGTTTTACATTAAAGCTTTCGCAGGTTTCTGCTGACTACCTCACCTGTCATTTAGGAGAGAGTGATATTTTAGGTTAATGTTCACCTTGGTTTCTGCTCAGCACACCACCTGCCATTAAGGAGAGTGTGATGTTTTACATTAAAGCTTTCGCAGGTTTACGCTGACATTATAGAGAAAGTGATGTTTTAGATTAATGTTCACCTTGGTTTCTGCTCAGTACCCCACCTGTGATTAAGGACAATGTGATGTTTTAAATTAATGCTTCCGTGGGTTTCTGCTGACTACCTCACCTGTCATTATGGAGAGAGTGATGTTTTAGATTAATGTTCACCTTGGTTTCTACTCAGTACCCTACCTATGAATAAGGACAGTGTGATGTTTTAGATTAGGAGGCTTCTGTAGGTTTCTGCTGACTACCTCACCTGTCATTTAGGAGAGAGTGATATTTTAGGTTAATGTTCAGCTTGGTTTCTGCTCAGTACTCCACCTGTGATTAAGTACAGTGTGATGTTTTACATTAAAGCTTTCGCAGGTTTACGCTGACATTATAGAGAGAGTGATATTTTAGGTTAATGTTCAGCTTGGTTTCTGCTCAGTACTCCACCTGTGATTAAGTACAGTGTGATGTTTTACATTAAAGCTTTCGCAGGTTTACGCTGACATTATAGAGAGAGTGATGTTTTAGATTAATGTTCACCTTGGTTTCTGCTCAGTACACCACCTGTGATTAAGTACAGTGTGATGTTTTAGATTAAGGGCTCCGTAGGTTTCTGCTGACTACATCACCTGCCATTAAGGAGAAAGTGATATTTTAAATCAATCTTCCCTTTCGTTTCTGGTTTCTATCTAACCTGTCATTAAGGAGAAAGTGATGTTTTAGATTAATGTTCCCCTTGGTTTCTGCTGATTTCCTCACCTGTCATTAGGGAGAGAGTGACGTACAGGTGGTCCAGTCTTGTGACAAATGCACTGGATGTACAGCCCATGAAGATGAGGAGGCTGCCGAGCATCATGGTCGTTCTACAGCTGGTCATGTTTGTCAAGAATCCAATGAACGGACCTACAACGGTAACGGTATTTATTTATTTGATTGGTGTTTACACCGTACTCTAGAATATTTCACCTATACGACGGCAACCATCCATCTAAGATGGCATTCCAGGGATTGTCTTTAATGCATATAAAAAAGACTTTTGCTCCTGTCTTTGTCTGGACGTTTATTGGAAGGCCAGGTTATGTAAGCTTCGAAACAGACATTATCGTATATTGTCAACCAAAGTTGACGTTTCACGTCAATAGTTGCAAGGCCAATTCACAAAACAACGCTCAAAATAAAATACCAAAGAACTAAGAAAGCATGAAATTAATTACCGCCGTACTCAAGAACATTTCACTTATACGACGGCGGCCAGCATTGTGGTGAGAAGAAACAGGACAATAGCCCCGTTGAAACCAACTAACCATCCGCCCGTTGCTGCAAGACCTTTCCACGTGCACACAATCAAGACGGATTCAGAAATGATACAGAAGTGTGCATCCCTTATTGAAAGAAAACAATAGCTCAGTCCACCTTTGAAACAAAAACAACGTTAGGCCCATATGCAGGAAAACCTATTCAGGTGATGTATCTCTGGTAGTTATCGTTGTAGTATACTAATTGGATTTATCTATTTATTACATTGATGATTTACGTCACAATAATATTTCATTTATACGACGGCGGCAAGCACTATGGTGTGTCTGAGGTCTCCTTCGTGACTGAAAAATTGTTAAGTACCACGTTAAACCCCAAACACTCACTCACTCACGCACTATTGTGTGGAAGGCGGTGAGAGGCTCCTGAATCATTGTGCTGCGCTAGCTCGCTAACGACTCGGCCACAGAAATAAAAACCCCGTCAGTGCTCGAAGCAGAAATTATTTAAACATTTTTCCAACACATGTTTCTCGGTTTTAGAATTAAATTTGTTTGGAGATGAATAACCGATTATCTTGTATCTTTGTAAAGATCAATCTAAAATTAAGCCAATCCCAAATGCCTGATGTAGTCTATTGAAGTTCATTAAGTCACTATCATTAATTATCTCCATGGAGCTGTAGAGGTACAATCAACTCCAATAACAGAAAGAAGAAGATATGTATTAAGCGTATGGCTAAGTTAATCCGTGTTACCTGGTAGACTGAGGAGACAGGAAGTGATACTGAGTACCCAGGATGTTTTCACCAGTCCCTCATCGAACGTGTCTAGCAGGACGATCTGTATGACGCCTAAGCTATACAACAACACGGCAATGATGATTTGAGCGAGGATTGCCGCTGGCATAACAAGCCAGGCCCAGCCGCGGTCCACGTCACGTGCTCTGTCCCTGGGGAACATCCTGGATGCACTGCCTAGCGGTGTAGGATGGAGAGGAGGGGCAGATCCGAGGGTGGGGAAGTGACGAAGCGAGGAGGGCGCCGGCTTCAGCAGACCTGGAGCAGCATCTCATTCAGGCACAGGTCTACCCGACCCTGACGTGAGAAACGGATTCTGTGGTGTAACGAAAGCCGTCCCCATGTCAGAACTTGTAGACAGCGTCTCCGTCCCCTGGTCCTAGGTAAACCACCATAACAGTATGTTCCAGCTCTAGATCGAGGCGCCCCCTGGAAGCAAACAAACACATGTAGGGTTGAGCTATACCCATATTCATTTACACACCTGTATGAGCGCGCAAACCCGATCTAAGATTACGTTCACCTGGGGCTTTACATAAAGCGGGGTTGAATGGTCTTTATCCACGCAATTGACTAGTCCTTCTGTGATACGCACCTCTATTTTATTCCAAGTACATCTTGAAAAGTCTGTACAAATATAAGTAGGATATGAAAAGTAAGGTTTGTTAAACAGCAATTAGATCCGCCAATTTTTTTAATAATACAGATAAGCATTCATGAAAGTGGGTCACGATACAGTCCACGTAATACTTCTTTCCTAACGCACAGAGAAATGTTCACGGAAGCATAAGCCTTAATCCATAACCCCTGCGCCAATGTAAGTCTCTATGATACATTCATACTACAATCACCATCGAAAAGAACGGACAATAACAAGAGTACTTGCTTATGTCGCATAAATCCTTCTCCAAACAATAAAATGTTTCTCCAAAGGGCACAATGATTCTCGAAACACAGTGTTTTCTAATCAGCCAAATGCTTTCCTAAACAGCACAAAACTTCTCCGAATATTCCTCTTAACGGCAGAATGCTTCTCTAAACAACACAAAACTTCTCCAACCACCACAATGTTTCTCTAAACAGCACAATAATTCTCCAAACGGCACAATTCTTTTCCACATTACACAACATTTTCCTGAAAAGTACAATGTTTTCCCAAATGATGCAATGCCTTTCTAAACAGCACAAGGATTCTTGACACAGCACAATGCTTTTCCAAATGGCACAATGCTTCTCCAAACAACAAAATGTTTCTCCAAACAACACAATGCTTCCCCAAAAACAATATTTTTCTAAACAGTACAATTCTTCCCTAAACAACACACAGCTTCTCCAAACAGCACAATGATTCTCCAAACTTCATAATGCTTTCCTTAACAACACAAAGCTTCTCCATCCAGCACAATGTTTCTCTAAACAGAACAATGCTTCCCTAAACAAAACAATGCTTCTCCAAACGGCACCATGCTTCTCCAAATAACAAAATGTTTCTTCAAACGGCACAATGCTTCTCTAAACAGCACGATGTTTCTCCAGACAACACAATGTTTCTCTAAACGACACAATGCTTCCCTAAACAACACACAGCTTCTCCAACCACCATGATGTTTCTCTAAACAGCACAATGGTTCTCCAAACGGCACAATGCTTCACCAAACAGCACAATTCTTCTCTAAATAGCACGATGTTTGTTCAAACAACACACTGTTTCTCTAAATGGCACAATGCTTCCCCAAACAACATAACCTTTTCTTACCAGCACAATGTTTCTCTAAACAGGACAATGCTTCCCCGAACAACACAATGCTTCTCAAAACGACATATTGCTTCTACAAATAGCACAATGTTTCTCCAAACAACACAAAACTTCTCCAAACAGTACAATGTTTCTCCAAACGACACAATGCTTCTCTAAACAAAACAAAGCTTCTCCAACCAGAACAATTTTTCTCTTAACGGCACAATGCTTTCCCAAACAACACAATTCTCCTCAAAACAACACTGTCTTTCGCCAAACAACACAATGATTCTCCAAACTGCACAATGCTTTCCTTAACAACACAAAGCTTCTCCAACCGACACAATATGTCTCTAAACAGCACAATCCTTCTCCAAACAACAAAATGTTTCTCCAACCAGCACGATGTTCCTCTAAACGGCACAATGCTTCCCTAAACAACACAAACTTCTCCAGCCAACACAACATTTCTCTAAACAGCACAATTCTTCTCGAAACGGCACAATGCTTCTCCAAACAACAAAATGTTTCTCCGAACGACACAATGTTTCTCCAACCAGCACAATGTTCCTCTAAACAGCACAATGCTTCCCTAAACAAGATAATGCTTGTGCAAACGGCACAATGCTTCTGCAAACGGCACAACATTCCTCTAAATGGCACAATGCTTTCCTAAACAAGACAAAAAGTTTTTCCAAATAGCACAATGTTCCTTTAAATAGCCCAAAGCTTCTCCAAACAACGTAATGCTTCTTCAAGTAATAAACCGTATAGAATTCCTAGTATCGTCCTTTTTTCAGAAACAGAAAGAATTCGCGTCCATTATACTGCGCCCTCCGCTCCACGTCAAACCGACGATGAGTTGACGAGAGATGACATTATCTCATTTGCATAAAACGCTGACCGGCTCGTGGAATACGAATAATTCCCCGATACTATACTCCACTGCAGACATAGGGTACTGTTTTATTTTTAATACTTCATTGTTGTTTAATCTCTCAATCATTTTTCACTTATAGGATGGCGTTCCGTTTCATGGATGGACGAATATGGAGTGCCTCGCGTAAATCACCGAGATTTTGGCATACAGCATAGTATATAGTGCTAATGTCATACTAAACAGATAATATAGTGCTGACGTCATACGAAACCGCTTATATAGTGCTGACGTCATACTAAACCGCTAATATAGTGCCGACGTCATGCTAAACCGCTAATATAGTGCTGACTTCATACTAAACCGCTAATATAGTGCTGACGTCATACTAAAACGCTAATTCTTAAAGATTATACACTCATTCATTAATTTACACAGTGCATTTGGTGATAAACGCCATTGGTGACGGACTAAGTCTGAAATGTACTATTCTTATTTAGTCCTCACTCATCATAAACTAATAGATATAAACGTTCAAAATGGACATGGATAAATCATGGCAAATTTAATTACGCTGGAAGCGGTTTGCACATGACCTCATCCTTTCACCAAGAGGTCGTGAGTTCTAATCCTGGTGTCTCTGAAATTTCGATGTCTTGTCGTCGGGATTTTTGTCCAACAAATGATTCGAAGAAAGATAGCGGTTTTCTCAGGGCGCTTCCCAGCTTTCTGTGTCACACAGTTTCCATGTACCGACATGATGCTTGTACCGACGTACACCACATACTAAATGTGCCAAGTAGCATTCTAGGCTCCGCATTAACGCATACCAATGCCAAATAAACTACTCACCCTGATTGATCTGACCTGAGCCTTTACAGCCTTTTCAAACCTAGACAACGTGACAACTGACAAAATGGATCCAGGGTATTTCTCATAGTATACATTCCCCGGTAAACACAAGACCACCCGACTGTCCTACATACAAGCACGACTGCTAGCGCAAAGCACACCACAATGTTCCAGGAGTAACATGTCACGCGCTGGACTCGTGTGAAGACTGGATTCAGGTAGACCAATAAGTAGAGGAAAACCAGTCGTGACACGCCTTTGGGAATTCTCTGCAGATACGGAAGAACCTCATTAGTACCCAGACTAACTGAACACAAGAGACTGACAACATGGAACGACCTAAAATGCATTAATTCTGTCCGTACTTCCAGGTATTTTTCTGTCAAGCTCAAGTATAAGGGATGGCCATATCGATATGAAAAAGCCTGAATTGTGTGTTCATTGACTAATTATGTCTGTACACACTTCATTTGTCAAGACTGGTTGAGTACTTCTGGAACCTTTCTTGATTTTGGAAAATGATCTGGATTTAGTGCATAATGTATATACTGTAGTGTATATGTTTATCTGATTCATCTCATTGATGTTTTACGCCGTACTCAAGAATATCCCACTTATACGATGGCGGTTAGCATTGTGCTGGGAAACTTACGCCTATCTGCAGATTGCTGTCAGACATTCCCATGTGTGGCCGGAGAGAAAGGCAGAATGAGCAGAGCAAGTTTCCGTACAGATGCACGAGCCACGTTTCCGGTGTCAGGTCAAACACTTCTTAATCGAGACGACCCTAAGTGGAAAATGGAGCCTGGAATACCACGTGACCGGAGGAAAATCTTGCAGTCGTCCATGACATACATAAAGTACAATGAGCCATTATGAGCAATTCTAGACGAGTGACGTCTAAAATATTGCAATTATATAACACAGTTTTGCTTATATCATTTGTTTTGCTTAAGCCATAGTGCGAACTGTCAGAGGTAAATTGACAAGAGGCTGTATTTCCCTGATGGTTACGTGTGACCATTTTCCAACTATATGTCACTGTCGTCGATGCCCCGAAGAACATTGTATCCAACGTTAAGCTTAATAATCGGAATAAAGCATGAGACAACTTATACTGAATTTTTTTTAAAAAACACAGTGATATATTAAGAGATAACTTATATTGAATTATTTTTTAAAAACACGGTGATATATGTAAAATGTGTGACATTCTTACCCCTTATATCGCGTGTTCCGCTATCTAAGTTCGCTTTACACGTCTGTCACCACGAGACAAGCTTGACCTTTGGAGACTTTTTAGCCTCACCACTTGTCCTCGCGTGGAACAATTTAATCAGAAATCATCGATAAATTTTGTTTCAAGTTTTGGTCAGAATTCTGTGGTGCATACTTTAAATAATGAGATTGCACGTGTAGAAATTATAATTAGATCAAAAGTTCACGAGGATTGTTTGTCTTTCCTAACATCACTTCCTGTATCATCGCCGTGAGCCCAGTGACATCGGTGTTGTTCAACATTTCTGTAAGAAAAAATTTGCTAGTTGTTTCAGTGATGTAAAGCGAATGTAGATATTGGCGCATCCGCTGTAAGGAGTATGACACCATGCCTTCTTCTATGTCTGAGTTTTAGGGGGGTGGGGAATGCACCTGTGCAAGGTATATAGTTCATGTATGCTACGTCAGTTGAACGCTGGTGTAGTATAACCAGTCGTGCATTCGAGCCTATTGTAAACTACAGTGGCACCAATTAACTCTATACATAAACTAACAGAATGGTGATTCCCAGCCGAAAGACACCGCACTGAGACGTGCCAGGTTTATATGAGCCGTTATAAGAACACATGACACTTAAGTAGGCCTACTGCTGAGAACGTGAACACCTGAACTTGTTCAATGTTTGCCGTGACCTGTTCGCAAACAGTCGTGGGCTTTATCCAGAGTCGGTCACCAGCTCGGTTTTCCCAAAAACACAACAGATTATGAGAACAAGACGATCGCGGTTGGGTTGCAGTAGGAGCCGCTCTCTAACTCAGAGACCGACTCCGATAGCACAGTTGGTAGAGCGTCTGCTTCGGGAACTCGTAGAATTTCAGTAACATTATCACGACTGTATTTTAAGGGGCCTATGACATCACACTTAAGTTACTTAGCAGTAATTCCCAGTCGTTCACAGACGAGACTTGTCTTCAGCAAAGAATAGACTGGTCTTCAAACAAAGAATAACATTTTATATATCGTCCAACCTAATAAAGTTATGACAGAGGGGTGCATATGTCCAATACAAATAAGGCTTCATGAAAGATCAGATTTTTGGATTAGAAAAACACGAAAGTTTGTCAAAGCACAGCTGTTCACAAAACTCCTTTGAACTATTCTCACATAGTTTCCTATACTAATTAGCTTTTTTCCGATCGAACTAGATAATACGGTACATGTAGAAAGCAATATTTTAATATCGTTGGTGGTTAATTAAACTTTTTTTAATTTAATTGAAAAAAAAATTGAGCGAATTAAAGTGTCTAAATTTTTTTCGTACACAATATTAAAACTCATAGTTTTAACAGTCAAAAAGGGATTCCAATTTTGTTCAAGTCTCCTGAGGCAAACGAAATAACCGAAGCGGTTCGCGCATGCGCAAACAGAGCTGACGAATTGTCGGCTTTCGCGTACACAGGAAACTCATGGAGTGGTGAAGATGAGGGGGGATTTGTAATTACGAGTAATTGCTTTCATGCTATAAAATATCTCAATGAAAAGAACGCATTTATCCTTCCCATGTCACAAACAAAGTCTTGTCGAAGGCAAATTGGCCGAATGTGAACGCATACGAAAATGCGATTAAGATTGGAATTAAGAGCTACTTTAGTGTTAAAATATGTATGTCGTCAAAGAAAAAGTTAAATCATAAGGATCGAAATAGTCGGAACTGCTTTCTTAAATTGTAGAAAAAACGCATTGTATTAAAGCCGTTGTTGTTAGTTCGGGAGAATAACACGGAAACAAAGGTTTTCCGCCCGTTTCCAACTTTGCCTGGTGTGACGTCATGCAAGAACACTTGACGTCACCCATTATAGCACAAATGACTTCGTACTTTCAAATGCACTTTCATTCCAGCGTAACTGCCTTACGCGACGTCATATCAGCCTGACCCATCGTCACATAAGGAATATTACTACGTCACATCAGGAAAATTTTACGGAAACTGTCGAAGATTTTGTTTTTAGGATTCTTCACTTATAAGGTTTAAATAGCGTTCTTCAGCGTAAATTTTTTTGAACCGTGGTGCTAGCTATATTCCACAGCGTCTCTTTCATATCATTTAAATATTTCGGTCTGACGTCTCTTAGGACTTTAAGTTTGTTTTGTCTGGGGCAACGTTCGCAAAAATATATGTCGTAAGTAATACTTGTCTAGGATATACCGCCAAAAGGCTGTTATATTTACGATTTCATTAAATTTTTGTACATTTGATTTCTGAACGTCTGTGAACACGAGCCGAACGGCATGAACTTTCAGCTCTGCTGCCATTTTGTTTACTTGTAAGCTCAACCAACCAGTTGTTCTCACCCTAACCATGTTAAGGTACCCATGCACCACCCGTGCAAAAATCTGTACATGCGAATCAATTTTACAACAATAACGATCAAGTATTCATAATTTCGAGCAACCGGGTTTCTGGCAAAGAGCAGGAGGTAATAAATAGCATGGAGCTAAATGGGTGAAGTGCTGATTTTTGCAGATTCATAAAGTTCGAATCACTGCATGACGTTGAAACTATCATATCTGAAGGCTAGACAAATTCTGATTGTTTTTCCAGAAATAATTTCTTACCTAAAAGCTACATTTTTCATTTTTTATGCTAAAATCTTCTTCAATACCAATCAGGCCCGGGTTAAATTTACTTTGATTTCACCTTCTTTAGTCACGTGATCAAAGAGTGGGCTTTTAATTGGCTCAAAGCAGCTATGACATCACTACAAAACTATGAATTCCCCCGAAGCTATACGACTTTACATTCAAGAATTGTTCTCTTACTTCAGGGGTAAACCACCGACCTTTAGGAAGTAACTGACGAATTATCCGACGTGTGATACACAAATCCCCACACAAATCGTTTAAATGCTACGTATAAACAATCACATAAATGAGTAAATAAGTAAATAAACGAGAACAGCTAAATTCAACAGCGAATTCACGTTTTAAATACTTGATCTATTAAGAATTAAACCACATATTTAGCTATAATCTTTGCAGGCATACATTTAAAATTGAGTATTAAAATTCACAAATTTGTTTCTTCGTCACTAATAATCCTGCAAATGAGAGGTATGGCATAATGGTATGTCTTTGGTATGACAACACAGCGAATACATTCACAATGTGAAGGACCCGCTGCAATGGGCCCATGTCGGTAAATTACCAAATAATATTAAACTTGTCAACACCCCCCCCCCCCCTACACACACACACACATCCTATCTCCCAAGTAACAATACACACAATAAGTCACTGGATATCTTTTCAAAGCTCCCAGATTTGCTTTGTGCTCGGGGCCTGGATGGTAAGAAGCAATCGACGACACTCAGTAAAGTCCTAGATGATCTGAAAGTTCGTGGGGAAATTGCCTCCCCAGCTATAAATATATATGTATGTATACACGCATGCCTGGAGGTTAACGTCATACTTAACAATTTTTCAGTCATATGACGACGTGAAGTCATTAGATATGTGTACATATGTTGTGTCTACATATGTTAGCAGGGCGAATCCAACTAACAACATGACAGTACGTCACGCGTATAAAAGTTCGCCAGTAACTTGCCCAAAGTAGTTGCTTTACTCCAGGTACACGAATTACTTTCATCACGGTACTGGTCAATACCGTATGAAATGAAAAAAGTAATTAGTGTGTCATTAAACAGCAAATCATATAAATCAACACATACATCATGCATGATCCCTGATCTTCAATTAGCTAATGTCTTACCTGAGAGCGTCTCTCACTGAAAACAAGCTTTGCACGTAATGACGTCTCAGTCTTGTACTAAGACAAAAGCTTTCCACTTAATGGCGTCTGGTAATGACCTTTGATCTTTAAATAGCTGATGTCTTGGCCCTTAGTATGTTTGTAATGCATATCTAAGAGCAGATATGCCAGGCTTAAACAGCTGGTGACGTTCCCTGTAGCTCCTGACATCGATCCCACAATTCGATACAATACACCTGGGCCCACTTTCACAATATGTCGTATATCAAATTTTCGTAACTTTTCTCGTAAATGACGTCGCCGTATGGCACTATAACCTAAATAACGTCTTTTACGAGCAAAGATACGAGAAACATGGCTCACGAAGTTTTGTGAAAGTGGCATCAGGTGTCGGAGCTTTGAAATGGTAACTAACGTTTTGTACGGAATGACGTTTCATTTTGTACTAAGATTAAACTTTGCTGGGAATGGCGTCTCAGACTTGTACTAATGAGTGAAGTTTTGCATGTAATGGCGTCTTAATGGGAGACTCGAGGACGAGCTACGTAGAAAGTCCAAATGAGAGTAGAACGCATCGTTTCCTTCTGTGATGTTTCAGTGCTTGTGCACTTCATATGTTTTGTGAGCACATGTATACCTATAATTGTGACGTGATAAAGGACAGAACATGAGTTCACAGCTTTGGGCCATCTTGATGCAGACGGGAAGGAGTTTTACGATTTCCCTTATTGTGTTCTATATGACTGAAGCTTTGCATGTGATGGCGTTTTAACTATGTTCTATCTAATTGATGCAAGTAATGGCGTAATCTTGTACTGTATGACTTCAAAGGAAAGAAAACACTAAAATGAAGTATGTATCGGATGAAAGGCCATAAAACTTTGTCCAAGAAAATAGTTCGATATATTCTTGAGAATTTTTCCTACAGAATTAAATGATTTTTAAATTCTACGGTGATCTGTTGTGACCCAGAGGGTATCTGTGACGCCACATTCATATTGTTTGCTTCATATAGTTCATTTCAAGTGTATTCGCCTATCAATGCATTGGTAGATTTATCAGTATATACATTTAGAGTGATGGAATCTAACATGTGGTTTAAGAGGTAAAAACCGGATGTGACGATAATGGTCCAAATATGGCTAGAAAAGGTCACTGTAGAACCCGAAGGTTCAAATGCACTTTAATGGGTTGAACAAAGTTCTGGTAAACAGTGTTTCATGGTCTTAAATCTGACGTATACTTCACCTTAGTGGTTTTTTTTACATAAAGCTTTCCGCGTAATGGTGACTCAGTGGTTGAACTAAGGCAGACGCCTTGCAAGTAATGGCGTTTCAATGTTGTATCAAACAGAAGCTTTGAACGTAATGGCGTCTTTTGTTTACTCTTGTATCAAGGCTGAAGTTTTACACAGAATGAGGTCTCAGTGTTGTACTAAATAAGACTCTTTCCACGTAATGATGCTTTCCACGCAATGAAGCTTTCCACGTAATAGCATTTCGATGTTTAGAGTGTCTGACCTGCTGGAATGTATATAGTGAGTATATAGTGACTTCAAAAGACAAATCAGATTTGGATGGCTTGTACGGTCTTTCATTTCTGGGTCATATTTAAGGTATCAGCAATATACTAGTATATATATTTTCTTCCGCTTAAATTATCCTGCACTCATTATCTGGAGAAAACTACTATAGTAAAAGCAATTAAAACTTATGATACGCATGATAGAGGTAGGCCTAAATTAGATAATATTTTCAGATCTGTATTTTAATTTCGTCTAATCCAATTAAAGTAACAAATCACTTAAATTTGCAGATGTTTAAATAAAGATAGCATACGGTAAAAATAGGAATACCGATAGCAGAAAAACAAACACGTCTAGGATGCAGGACACACCTTGAAGTCCATTACCTAGAAGTAAACAACTTCCCTATAGCTAGTCTCCACGGCACAGTACACATGTAGCGTCATGTGTAGAAGCTCGCGCCACCTGATGGAGAAATAGGCCAACCTCTTGAGTGGAAATTATGAACAGAATCATGGGAAATCTAATTGTAAACGTTGCTACAAGAACTGGTCACACCGTTAAACCGGTCTTTTTTTTTAACGTCTATTTCATCACAACCGAAACCATTATACATGAGTTGTTTCTCAAACGTTTGCTGCGCAACAGAGAGAAAGAAAAATACATGACTGCGCCGATGCGCCACATAATGTGTTAGAGATCGAATAAAAGTGTAAAGTGCCGTGGGGACTAGCTATAAGAAAGTTACATACTTCTAGGTAATGGGCTTCTGATACGACGTGAAACCCCAAGCATACATACATACGTATGTAACATACATACATACATACGTACGTAATATACATACATACATATGTACATACGTTACATCGCAACAGCGGGGGCCACCATGGCCGAGGTGGTTAGCATGACGCAGAAGCCTCTCACCAATGCGGTCTCTGTGTGTTCAAGTCCAGCTCATGCTGGCCTCCTCTCCGACCATACGTGAGAAGGTCTGCCAGCATCTTGCGGATTATCGTGGTTCCCCGGGTTCTAACCGGTTTCCACCCACCACATTGCTGGCCGCCGTCGCATATAAGTGAAATATTCTTGAGAACGGCGTAAAACGCCAATTAAATAAATAAACAAATACACTGCAGGTGCTAATTTGATAGCAGATCGGCAGGTCGTGGAACATACTGCTTACAGCGCATGCACAGCTCTCTATCTTCGCTTTACATCACTTCCACCATTATAGCACATTTGTAAAGAAAACTTAAACAACTCTGAGGTCACTGGGGCCGTGGTGATGAGGCAGGAAGTGATGTCAGAAAACAGACTAACTCTGTCAGCCATTGTTTCTTATTATACCTATACACGTGTATTCTCTTTATCTAAAGTATGTACAAAATGATTCCAACCTAGCACCTGAAACAATTTTATTAATGAATACTGATTAAATGGTTCACTGCGAGGAAACCATGCAGTGGTGAGTCTAAGCCTAATGAGCATATTCGTGCGTCACCCAGGCTCCAAAGGCCAAGCTTGTCAAGTGGTGGCAGTGCTGTAAAGCGAGCGTACACAGAGAGGCATATGTGCTGTAAGAAGTATGGTCGTGGAAACCATGTCATTGCACTCTAAAAATTCTGTTAAATGTAATATAATATATTTTCTTAGTAGTTCGATACAAAACATAATGTCACTGCAACATAATATCAGGTGTAAAGGGAAGTAACATACTCCCATACACCAACAAAGGTATTCTATTGATCGATAGGTGTTTAACGCTATACACATATATGACGGCCGCCAGGTTTAACTGGAAACACAATGTATTCTGTCAATTTAACAGATCAGCTTTTTAGAGTGTAATATCAATGAATGCATGGGTCCTTCCCAAAAAACATGCAGTTTTAGTGGGCTGAACGGTTGATTACATTCAGTTAACGTATTGTATACGATTTATTTGATTGGTGTTTTACGCCGTACTCAAGAATATTCACTTATACGACGGCGGCCAACATTATGGTGAGAGGAAACTGGACATACCCCGGGGGAAACCCACCACCATTCGCAGGGTGCTGCAAGACCTTCCCACGTACAGTCGAAGATAAAAAGTTAAAATGACCTCGAAAAACCACTGAGATATAACCTTCTTGTCTATTATAGCAGTCTTATCATATAGCCGTACCTTTGACATGACATGTGTCCCATGCTGGCATTAAATAAATTTATAAACCTACAGCAATATATACATATACATATATATATATATATATATATATATATATATTATATATATATATATATATGTATATATATATAGTTGTTGATTAATGAGCTGGATTCTTTACTTAGTATTTATTTATCTTATTCATTTCTTCATTTATTTTTTTAAGTTTAATGCAGTGTATCATTTTCGGCCGTGAGGATTTATTTAGTGCGTTGTTGTGATCAGTCAATTATTGTAACGGGCATAGAACAACCAATATATATCCTGCTCTGCTGCAAGAATATCTCTCTCCCACTTCACCCGTGCCACATTTCCCCATCGCATCCAGCACTTTTTTTATCTCCATCCTGGCAACAGATCTCGCCTAAAACGCGTTAATGATTGCCAGCTGGTAGTTTATACAGGCAGACACATTGACGGACACATGTACACCGCATTCAGTGTGCAGCCTTTGTTCTGCATCGATCAGCATGGTAGTTTATGCGTGTACGAGTGGAGGATACGTCAGCCTGGCCGGTCGCTGTATCACACGGGAGGCCGAAGCAGTGAAGCCACAATGGCCGTACATCATGTGCGAAACCACCGTCGGCTAGCCTCGCTCGATGTGTATTTAATGGCACAGTAGTCGATATCAACCCCTTTGCCTTAACAGATATTGTCTTATCACACAGAGATGTAAATACAAATGTTTTCTCTCAGACTTACCCTGCAGAGTATCGTTGCCACCCCTCAACTTTCGGAATCATGCATCCATCGCAGAAGCCGTGTATGAAATGGTGTTTCTGCCCTTTTACGCCACACAAAGACGAATGACGTCAGTAATCGATGGCCAATCAAATTCCTTCTATCGATCAGATATTTTCCCCAGTTCATTTGACAAGGATTCCGCACAGCGACAGTATCATCTTCTTTGATAATACATCACATGACTGTCACGTGAGATGTAAGGAGCATTTTTTTTTTTTTTTAAATTTTTAATATTTCACCACACAACTTAATGTATGGCCTGTACAGTGTCAGCACTATTGCTTGATAAGAATTTAATGCTGAATAATTTCATATGTTCAAATTACATTAATCCTGAAGAAATCTCTGTCTATGACTATAACTGAATATGGCATTGTTCTACAGGCTTCCAAATTCCCAACAGTAAACGGACAGACTTTTAAGCTGAGACATGCTCATGACGCCCGGTCCAAATGAAACATTGTGCAACGGCTCGTCAACAGTCAACTCCTTCAGTGATATCAGGCTGCTGAATATCTCGTCTGGAAACTGATACGCACGGGATGAATAGCCAGGGCTATTTTTAGCCATATTTAGGATCTCTAGCTTTTGTGTAGGATAAAATACTGTGGGTAGATAGGATTCATACACCAGCACAAATCGGTTGTTGCCTAGATCCAGGAAGCGTAGTTGTGATAATCCCTCGAACGCTGATGGTTCTAACCTCACAAGTTAGAATTCCATTGATTCATCGTTTCCAGAAGATTCCAACTCAAATCTAGGCTTTCTGTTGTTGATGGAATATTTGTAGCTACGACCCTCAGTCCTTTGTTGTTGAGATCAACATGGTTCGCCCCGTTCGCCGCATGAAAGATAACAATCCCCACTACAAAAGTGCACACTTCCATAGTAGTGTTGGATACTAAAGTTTAGTCAGCAATGTTTTTGTCTCATTTAAGAGTTGTCCGTCCGTTTTTGACCAGTCAGGTTGACTTCATTGATAGATTTGATTCTTGTTGAAGTTTTTAGTCAGCAATTCTTCTGTCTCATTTAAGAATTGTCCACCTGTTTTTTTAACTAGTCAGGTTGACTTCAATGGCAGATTTGATTCTTTTTGAAGTATTCTGGTAGTTTTTCGGTTACTTTAGAAACTAAACCACAAATCAGTACATTTTAGAAGAGCCTCTTCCTGTTGTTAAGCCTCTGGACTGACAATTTTTTCCGTGGTATCGCACCTTATAAGGTAAGCATGGTCCTATCTATCTGGAAACTCTGTGAAACTAAAAGAGAAGGTAATGTTCCGGTAGTTTATACAGATTGCACCCGGAACTATAAATTATTAACAGTTTACAAGTTTTGCCTTTTGAAACATAAATTCGTGACAGGTGCGAATGTTCTCCTTTATCTTTCAGAAGTTATGTATGTATAAGTGTTTTTTTTTAAACTTGCGCGAAATTAGTGAATAGGCCAAATAGAAGCCCTTGATATAGTTAACTATGGATATGTATCAAAACGAAAAGTGTTGGTTTCTTTTTAACTTCCCAGTTCTAGTGTTCGACTTTCCTTAGCGTGGTGATAGTGCCGTTCGACTTCCTTAGCGTGGCGATAGCGCCGATCGACATGATACACGTTTTACTTGAAAGATACGTAAAAGAATCTCTAATACGAAGATTTTTTATGGGAATTGAAGAAAGTTATATCAAACAAAAAAAATAAGACATATTTTATATGTAACCACTCTTTTTATGATTATTTCCACTAATGGTCGGAAATTCTCGAAATTGACGTCAGCGATGAACTTATTGGTAACGCGGAGCCAGCTTAGCAGTCACAATTCAGGCTGTCCCGGCCCCAACAAAGTTGCTTTGAGAGCTATCACCTTTCACATTTTCCAGCAATCTTTGTCTGAAAAGGGTGCTGCTAGGCTACATCCGATTCAGTGAAGCTTCACTTCACATAAACGTATACGTTTACTTGTGTGATGCATATAGGTTAATACTTACATTGGTAAACTTTTACTAATGATGAGTAAACCTTATACTTATTTATTTATTTGATTGGTGTTTTACGCCGTACTCAAGAATATTTCACTTATACGACGGCGGTCAGCATTATGGTGGGTGGAAACCGGGCAGAGCCCGGGGAAAACCCACGACCATTCGCAGGTTGCTGGCAGACCTTCCCACTTACGGCCGGAGAGGAAGCCAGCACCTTACACTGAAGCATTTACTCAAAATGATGCAGCTTAGATTTGTAGCAGTTATTCATACATGCTGCAGCAGGCTTATAGGTCTATTTGCTTTAGGAAAGTAGTGATTTAATATACATAATTTAAAAAACACAAGCCTCTTAGATTCCTTCGTCGTCATATGACTTAAAATTGTGATTCAGTTCACAATTTCCACTCAAGAGATATTTATCCACCAGGTGGCACGAGCTTCTACAGATGATGTAATATGTGTAATATGCCGTGGAAACTAGCTATAGGGAAGTTGCATACTTTTGGGTAATAAACTTCTGGTACTACATAGTACCTTGATACTTCTTACTCTCCTTGGGCAGAGGACTGTATAGCCGTAAGTCTACCGCCGGTAGGTTAGAACGGCCTGGCGTAGATAGACTAGACACTTATAAGAAGTATACTTGGTCACTTACAAATATTTACATATTTATTTGATTGGAGTTTTACGTCAAATACTCTAGAATATTTCACTTAAACGACAGCGGTCAACATTATGATAGGAAGAAACCAGGCCGAGCAATGTAGAAACCCACCACCATCCACTTGTAATAATTAAGTAGGAGGCGTCCGTGGCCGAAGAGGTTAGCACTCCAGCACGGCGCAATGACCCAGGAGTACTGTGGTCGTTGTGAGTCCAGCTGATGTTGGATTCCTCTCCGGTCGTACGTGGGAAGATCCATCGGCAACCTGCGGATGGTCGTGGGTTTTCCCCACGCTATGCTCTATTTCCTCCCTCCATAATGCTGGCACCCGTCGTATAATTAAAGTATTCTTGAGTTCGAGGTAAAACACCATTCACATAAATCAAGCTACTTCCGGGTAGCTTGCAACTTGTAGAACCGTGAAGTAAAAAAACTTCATGGTACAGATCGACATTCGTAGCCAAAAATGTACCTCTGCAGCTTGGCACTAATGGTAAAGCACTTAATGGTAGCTTGTCATTTGTAGCAAGTAAAGTATTTCATGGAAGCTTGCCACCTGTAGCAAGTAAAATATTTCATGGTATCTTCCACTTGTGGCAATTGAAGTATTTCATGGTGGCTTGCCACTTGTAGCAAGCAAAGTCTTTCATGGTAGCTCTCCACCTGTATAGCAAATAAAGTATTTCATCGTAGCTTGCCACTTGTAGCAAGTAAAGTATTTCATTGTAGCTTGCCAGTTGTATAATAAGTAAAGTATTTCATGGTACAGATGTACCACACGGTAGCTTGACACTTACAAGAGGCAAACCACTACATGGTAGCTTAACACTTGTAAGTAGTAAAGTACTCCATCGCAGACTGACATTTAAGTGTAATTAGTAAAGTACCTCATGGTAGCTTGCCACTTGTAGCAAGTAAAGTACTTCATTGCATCTTGCCACTTACACATATGGTAAAACTCTCCATGCTATGGCTTGACAGTCGTAGCTGAAAGAGCACCACAACGTAGCTAATTTCTACGAGCCAGAAAAATCACCATGCCGACAAATGTGTTCCAAAAACAAAACATACAAATACACATACAGTTTTGGGAACAAGCAAGCGTGTTCCCGAATAAAATAATCTATACCACAGGCCTTGCGAATGAATGTGGTTGAAATGCAGTGTGAGATACGTTTATTGATTATTTGATGTGTGTTTTATGCCGCAGTCAAGAATATTCCACTCATACGATGGGAGGAAACCGGACAGAGCCCGGGAGAAACCCACGACCATCCGCAGGTTGCTGAGCGACCTTCCCACGTACGGCCGGAGAGGAAGCCAGCATGGGCTGTAGTTGAATTCACAGCGACGTACTGATGAGAGAATCCTAAGCCATTGCACCGCGCTGGCAAGCTAACCATTTTGGCCACGGAAGCTCCCGAGATTCGTTATAATTCACAAAGGAAAGTGATAGTGGTTTCCAATATTGTACAAATGATAGGTGATGATGATGACAGACGATGACATCTTGTCGGAAAGACACTTGTAACTCTCCGCTTATGGATAATTTAAAACCAAAACTCTCCATAACTTACCATCATAAATACACTCCGCACTGTAGCTTGACACCCTGAATCAGTAAACTACTGCATGCTTGCTTCCTATTCTTATAATCAGTAATGTGCTTCATTGTAGTTTGTCATTTGTTACCAATGAAAGATTTTATGATATTTTAATACTTTTAAGATATAGTGGCCAGAAAAATCTTATTTTCTAGCTTGGCATGCCGCCATAGCAGGGGATGTTCTATACGTTAGATTTCCGCTTGCCACTTATGGCTGAAAAAGTTCTACACATTACCCAGCAACTCGTAGCTGGAAAAGTTCGAATTGCTACCTTGCCACACGTGGCTGAAAAAGTTCTACAAGCTAGCTAGCCACTCGTCACCGGAAAAATTCTACGCGCCAGCTTGCCACTCGTACCTAAGTTCTACATGCTTGATTGGTACTTGTATCTATGTTCTACGTGTTAGTTTGGCACTCGTGGCAGGAAAAGTGCTAGAATATAGCTTGGAACTGGTAGGTAGAATAGTTCTAGAAGCTAGCTTGGTACTCGTACCTAAATTCTACATGCTACCCCGCCACTCGTATCTATGTTCTACACGCTAGCTTGAGGTTCGTACCTGGAAAAGTTTTACAAGCTAGCTTGTCACTCGTAGTTGGAAAAGTTTTACTACATACAGGTTGCCGGTTGTAACTCTGGAAGTTCTATGAGCAAGGCTGCACTTGTAGCCGGAAAAGATCTACTAGGTGGATTGCCATCTATAGCCGGAAAGGATCTACTAGGTAGCTTAACAATTCTAGTTCGCAAAGTTCTACAAGGCATGTTACACTTCTAGTCGAAAAGTTCTGCTAGATAGGTTGACCATGTAGCAGAAAAATGTCTATTAGGTAGATCGACACTTGTAGCCGAAAAGTTCTATTAGGTAAGTTGCCAGTTGTAGCTCAGAAAGTTCTACCAGGAAGTCAACATATGTAACCGGAAACGTTCTACTAGGTCGATTGTTCCTTGTGGCCAGAAATGTTCTACTTGGTAGGTTGCTAACTGTAGCAAAAAAAGTTCTACTAGGTAGGATTCCCCTTGTAAACGGAAGAATTCTATTGGGTAGGATGCCGCTTGAAGCCGGAAAAATTTCTACTGCGTAGGTTGCAATCCATAGCTTAGAAAAGTTCCACACTCTGTGCTTTACTGGTCACTCCAGCTTCCTCCACAGATAAACCTGACAGCCTTAAGTGAAATACGGGGCCTCCGTGGCTCAGTCGGTTAGCGCGCTAGCGCAGCGTAATGACCCAGAAGCCTCTCACCAATGCGGTCGCTGTGAGTTCAAGTCCAGCTCATGCTGGCTTCCTCTCCAGTCGTAAGTGGGAAGGTCTTCCAGCAACCTGCAGATGGTCATGGGTTTCCCCCGGGCTCTGCCCGGTTTCCTCCCACCATAATGCTGGCCGCCGTCGTATAAGTGAAATATTCTTGAGTACGGCGTAAAACACCAATCAAATAAATAAATTAATTAAGTAAAATATTTTTAAACGCGGCGTGAAATACGAGTCAACCAATCAATTATACACGGTATAAATATTATTGCTCAAACAATACCTCCTACGGATTCATTGTAGTTAATCAAGGTAACAAGCAGAACGAGACAAACCGGAAATAATAATACTGTTGGAGAGATGCTTTCTAAATACGTATTCTACTGCATTAATTCATAAGGCAACGAAGCACCAATAATCATTAATAATCATCATCAATTAAGAACAACACTGATGATAATTTATCAAAGACAGACACTCTAATAAAACAATTTTTTTACAGATCTAGGAAAACCTTGACTCTATAGAAAATCAAAGACAACGAGCCCTCGATGGCTCAGTTGCAAAGGCGCTGCTCTGGGTGCAGCGGGTTCTTGGGGAATGTTGGGGTTAGGCATTCTCCAAGCACACAGATTTCCACCCAAATGGGAACTGCTTTCACCCAGGTGAGAACTGGTTCCTCCCAGGTGAGAACTGAGGTGAGAACTGGTCCCACCAGGTGAGAACTGGTTCCGCCAAGGTGAAAAATGTTGTCTCGTACGTCGCTCAAGTATTAACGTACATGTATCATCACTTGGGAAAACTGCATATTCAGAATTATGTCAATGAGGTCCCAAACATGTCACAAGTAGCAAGCGCCAATAATGCGAATACAAGTAGCAAGCGCCAATAATGCGGACACAAGTAGCAAGCGCCAATGATGCGAACCCCCAACCACAAGGCCACAAGTGTGACAATTTAATGAAAGGATATAATCTTTAAAATTATATTAAATCCGACATTGAATAAACAGTTTATATGAAATTACAAATAAAATTTATGCAAGTGACTTATACCGAGCTGAGTTTTGGTAGAAATAACGTGATTATAAAATTATCTGAGAATTATGTACTAATGGCATGTCACAGCTGCCATAAAGTGGGGGTAAATCGCAAGCCCCATTCTGCCTGTTAGTGCAGTATGATTCACATAGAAGTCGCAGGAGGGGTTGGAGGAGGTCCGTAAATAACAGACAAGAGACGTCGTACTACAAGCTTGATTATTGAACAAATGTGGAGAGATTTTCATTGGTGCATAGATTACAACAATTTATAACCGTCCAACGACGACAAAGAAGCTTTTACCCGGCAGTATAAAAATTTTATGTCGTACACAATGTCGATTTCATATAGCAGAAATTGCTGATTTGTCCTAAAATTTGGTCTATTGAGTGAAATGTTTTTGAGGACGGCGTAAAACACCCATCATCTAAATGAATATACCAAGAGTTGGTCCCAAATACACACCATACAAATATAGTTTCAAATACCCTTTTTCCCTGACAGAAAAAAAAACGAAACTACATAATAATAATCACTACATTTGCAAATAACTTTTCACGCTCCATCATCAAATATTTGCATCATTTTCTTTCTGCTCCTTTA
>NW_027018083.1:0-89036 GCF_032854445.1 Liolophura sinensis | reverse complement strand
TTCTCGTCACAAAATACGTCGGATTAGCTTCTTACCAGCAGCACTGGAACAGTTTTTCCACTTTTGCATTTTTGCCTGGTCTTTTTGTTAATTTGAAATCGGATACAATCTACTATGTACAATCGCGACTGGTCATTACTATATTCAACTTTTGACTATAAGTTATGTGCCCTTCTGTAGCCCAGAAGACGTCAAATCTTTGGGCTAAGCCCATTTAACTCACCCAGCAATTGTCTTACTTTTAAGTCCAAGACAATCTCAATGTCTTTATCTACGTGTAGAAATACCACACCATTCGTACATAAAAAACACAATGTACTAGATACAGTCTGCTGTAAAAAGTACAACTGATCACTGAACCACATCTATAAGGTTCTAATAGATGCGGAATTGGGCCAGGCATCGGCAGCTGTTAAAAAATTGCAAATTTCCCTGGTTTCCATGGAGTAAGAGCCGTTGCTGGGCACGTGACTTTGACATCAATGATCATTCAATTGTGGCTACAGCCAAAAGTATTGGTCGGAGAGCAACGCGGTTTGCACCATTCGATTTCTCGTCACAAAATACGTCGGATTAGCCTCTTACCAGCA
Source organism: Liolophura sinensis (assembly GCF_032854445.1). Taxonomy (NCBI): domain Eukaryota; kingdom Metazoa; phylum Mollusca; class Polyplacophora; order Chitonida; family Chitonidae; genus Liolophura; species Liolophura sinensis. Next base: position 88,446 of record NW_027018083.1, on the reverse strand, counting down.
GCACTGGAACAGTTTTTCCACTTTTGCATTTTTGCCTGGTCTTTTTGTTAATTGAAATCGGCTACACTGTACTATGAACAATCGCGACTGGTCATTATTATATTCAACTTTTGACTATACGTTATGTGCCCTTCGGCAGCCCAGAAGACGTCAAATCTTTGGGCTAAACCCATTAAACTCACCCAGCAATTGTCTTACTTTTAAGTCCAAGACAATCTCAATGTCTTTATCTACGTGTAGAAAAACCACACCATTCGTACATAAAAAACAAAATGTACTAGATACAGTCTGCTGTAAAAAGTACAACTGATCACTGAACCACATTTGTAAGGTTCTAATAGATGCGGAATTGGGGCCAGGCATCGGCAGCTGTTAAAAAATTGCATATTTCCCTGGTTTCCATGGAGAAAGAGCCGTTGCTGGGCACGTGACTATGACATCAATGATCATTCAATTGTCGCTACAGCCAAAAGTATTGGTCGGAGAGCAACGCGGTTTGCACCATTCGATTTCTCGTGACAAAATACGTCGGATTAGCCTCTTACCAGCAGCACTGGAACAGTTTTTCCACTTTTGCATTTTTGCCTGGTCTTTTTGTTAATTGAAATCGGCTACACTGTACTATGTACAATCGCGACTGGTCGTTACTATATTCAACTTTTAACTATACGTTATGTGCCCTTCGGTAGCCCAGAAGACGTCAAATCTTTGGGCTAATCCCATTTAACTCATCCAGCAATTGTCTTACTTTTAAGTCCAAGACAATCTCAATGTCTTTATCTACGTGTAGAAAAACCACACCATTTGTACATAAAAAACACAATGTACTAGATACAGTCTGCTGTAAAAAGTACAACTGATCACTGACCCACATCAATAAGGTTCTAAAAGATGCGGAATTGGCCCAGGCATCGGCAGCTGTTTATAAAAATTCCAAATTTCCCTGGTTTCCATGGAGTAAGAGCCGTTGCTGGGCACGTGACTATGACATCAATGATCATTCAATTGTCGCTACAGCCAAAAGTATTGGTCGGAGAGCAACGCGGTTTGCACCATTCGATTTGTCGTGACAAAATACGTCGGATTAGCCTCTTACCAGCAGCACTGGAACAGTTTTTCCACTTTTGCATTTTTGCCTGGTCTTTTTGTTAATTGAAATCGGATACACTGTATTATGCACAATCGCGACTGGTCGTTACTATATTCAACTTTTAACTATACGTTATGTGCCCTTCGGTAGCCCAGAAGACGTCAAATCTTTGGGCTAAGCCCATTTAACTTATCCAGCAATTGTCTTACTTTTAAGTCCAAGACAATCTCAATGTCTTTATCTACGTGTAGAAAAACCACACCATTCGTACATAAAAAACACAATGTACTAGATACAGTCTGCTGTAAAAAGTACAACTGATCACTGAACCACGTCTATAAGGTTCTAATAGATGCGGAATTGGGCCAGGCATCGGCAGCTGTTTAAAAAATTGCAAATTTCCCTGGTTTCCATGGAGTAAGAGCCGTTGTTGGGCACGTGACTATGACATCAATGATCATTCAATTGTCGCTACAGCCAAAAGTATTGGTCGGAGAGCAACGCGGTTTGCACCATTCGATTTCTTGTCACAAAATACGTCGGATTAGCCTCTTACCAGCAGCACTGGAACAGTTTTTTCCACTTTTGCATTTTGCCTGGTCTTTTTGTTAATTGAAATCGGCTACACTGTACTATGTACAATCGCGACTGGTCGTTATTATATTCAACTTTTGACTATAAGTTATGTGCCCTTCGGTAGCCCAGAAGACGTCAAATCTTTGGGCTAAACCCATTAAACTCACCCAGCAATTGTCTTACTTCTAAGTCCAAGACAATCTCAATGTCTATATCTACGTGTAGAAAAACCACACCATTCGTACATAAAAAACACAAGGTACTAGATACAGTCTGCTGTAAAAAGTACAACTGATCACTGAACCACATCTATAAGGTTCTAATAGATGCGGAATTGGGCCAGGCATCGGCAGCTGTTTAAAAAATTGCAAATTTCCCTGGTTTCCATGGAGTAAGAGCCGTTGCTAGGCACGTCACTATGACATCAATGATCATTCAATTGTCGCTACAGCCAAAAGTATTGGTCGGACAGCAACGCGGTTTGCACCATTCGATTTCTCGTGACAAAATACGTCGGATTAGCCTTTTACCAGCAGCACTGGAACAGTTTTTCCACTTTTGCATTTTTGCCTGGTCTTTTTGTTAATTGAAATCGGATACACTGTACTATGCACAATCGCGACTGGTCGTTACTATATTCAACTTTTAACTATACGTTATGTGCCCTTCGGTAGCCCAGAAGACGTCAAATCTTTGGGCTAAGCCCATTTAACTCATCCAGCAATTGTCTTACTTTTAAGTCAAGACAATCTCAATGTCTTTATCTACGTGTAGAAAAACCACACCATTTGTACATAAAAAACACAAGGTACTAGATAGAGTCTGCTGTAAAAAGTACAACTGATCACTGAACCACGTCTATAAGGTTCTAATACATGCGGAATTGGGCCAGGCATCGGCAGCTGTTTAAAAAATTGCAAATTTCCCTGGTTTCCATGGAGTAAGAGCCGTTGCTGGGCACGTGACTATGACATCAATGATCATTCAATTGTGGCTACAGCCAAAAGTATTGGTCGGAGAGCAACGCGGTTTGCACCATTCGATTTCTCGTGACAAAATACGTCGGATTAGTCTCTTACCAGCAGCACTGGAACAGTTTTTCCACTTTTGCATTTTTGCCTGGTCTTTTGTTAATTGAAATCGGATACACTGTACTATGCACAATCGCGACTGGTCGTTACTATATTCAACTTTTAACTATACGTTATGTGCCCTTCGGTAGCCCAGAAGTCGTCAAATCTTTGGGCTAAGCCCATTTAACTCATCCAGCAATTGTCTTACTTCTAAGTCCAAGACAATCTCAATGTCTTTATCTACGTGTAGAAAAACCACACCATTCCGTACATAAAAAACACAATGTACTAGATACAGTCTGCTGTAAAAAGTACAACTGATCACTGAACCACATCTATAAGGTTCTAATACATGCGGAATTGGGCCAGGCATCGGCAGCTGTTTAAAAAATTGCAAATTTCCCTGGTTTCCATGGAGTAAGAGCCGTTGTTGGGCACGTGACTATGACATCAATGATCATTCAATTGTCGCTACAGCCAAAAGTATTGGTCGGAGAGCAACGCGGTTTGCACCATTCGATTTCTCGTCACAAAATACATCGGATTAGCCTCTTACCAGCAGCACTGGAACAGTTTTTCCACTTTTGCATTTTTGCCTGGTCTTTTTGTTAATTTGAAATCCGATACAATCTACTATGTACAATCGCGGACTGGTCATTACTATATTCAACTTTTGACTATAAGTTATGTGCCCTTCTGTAGCCCAGAAGACGTCAAATCTTTGGGCTAAGCCCATTTAACTCACCCAGCAATTGTCTTACTTTTAAGTCCAAGACAATCTCAATGTCTTTATCTACGTGTAGAAATACCACACCATTCGTACATAAAAAACACGATGTACTAGATACAGTCTGCTGTAAAAAGTACAACTGATCACTGAACCACATCTATAAGGTTCTATTAGATGCGGAATTGGGCCAGGCATCGGCAGCTGTTAAAAATTGCAAATTTCCCTGGTTTCCATGGAGTAAGAGCCGTTGCTGGGCACGTGACTATGACATCAATGATCATTCAATTGTGGCTACAGCCAAAAGTATTGGTCGGAGAGCAACGCGGTTTGCACCATTCGATTTCTCGTCACAAAATACGTCGGATTAGCCTCTTACCAGCAGCACTGGAACAGTTTTTCCACTTTTGCATTTTTGCCTGGTCTTTTTGTTAATTGAAATCGGCTACACTGTACTATGAACATTCGCGACTGGTCATTATTATATTCAACTTTTGACTATACGTTATGTGCCCTTCGCAGCCCAGAAGACGTCAAATCTTTGGGCTAAACCCATTAAACTCACCCAGCAAATTGTCTTACTTTTAAGTCCAAGACAATCTCAATGTCTTTATCTACGTGTAGAAAAACCACACCATTCGTACATAAAAAAACAAAATGTACTAGATACAGTCTGCTGTAAAAAGTACAACTGATCACCTGAACCACATTTGTAAGGTTCTAATAGATGCGGAATTGGCCAGGCATCGGCAGCTGTTAAAAAATTGCATATTTCCCTGGTTTCCATGGAGAAAGAGCCGTTGCTGGGCACGTGACTATGACATCAATGATCATTCAATTGTCGCTACAGCCAAAAGTATTGGTCGGAGAGCAACGCGGTTTGCACCATTCGATTTCTCGTCACAAAATACGTCGGATTAGCCTCTTACCAGCAGCACTGGAACAGTTTTTCCACTTTTGCATTTTTGCCTGGTCTTTTTGTTAATTGAAATCGGATACACTGTACTATGCACAATCGCGACTGGTCGTTACTATATTCAAATTTTAACTATACGTTATGTGCCCTTCGGTAGCCCAGAAAAGACGTCAAATCTTTGGGCTAAGCCCATTTAACTCACCCAGCAATTGTCTTACTTCTAAGTCCAAGACAATCTCAATGTCTTTATCTACGTGTAGAAAAACCACACCATTTGTACATAAAAAACACAATGTACTAGATACAGTCTGCTGTAAAAAGTACAACTGATCACTGAACCACATCAATAAGGTTCTAAAAGATGTGGAATTGGCCCAGGCATCGGCAGCTGTTTAAAAAATTGCAAATTTCCCTGGTTTCCATGGAGTAAGAGCCGTTGCTAGGCACGTCACTATGACATCAATGATCATTCAATTGTCGCTAAAGCCAAAAGTATTGGTCGGACAGCAACGCGGTTTGCACCATTCGATTTCTCGTGACAAAATACGTCGGATTAGCCTCTTACCAGCAGCACTGGAACAGTTTTTCCACTTTTGCATTTTTGCCTGGTCTTTTTGTTAATTGAAATCGGATACACTGTACTATGCACAATAGCGACTGGTCGTTACTATATTCAACTTTTAACTATACGTTATGTGCCCTTCGGTAGCCCAGAAGACGTCAAATCTTTGGGCTAAGCCCATTTAACTCATCCAGCAATTGTCTTACTTTTAAGTCCAAGACAATCTCAATGTCTTTATCTACGTGTAGAAAAACCACACCATTTGTACATAAAAAACACAAGGTACTAGATAGAGTCTGCTGTAAAAAGTACAACTGATCACTGAACCACGTCTATAAGGTTCTAATACATGCGGAATTGGGCCAGGCATCGGCAGCTGTTTAAAAAATTGCAAATTTCCCTGGTTTCCATGGAGTAAGAGCCGTTGCTGGGCACGTGACTATGACATCAATGATCATTCAATTGTGGCTACAGCCAAAAAGTATTGGTCGGAGAGCAACGCGGTTTGCACCATTCGATTTCTCGTGACAAAATACGTCGGATTAGTCTCTTACCAGCAGCACTGGAACAGTTTTTTCCACTTTTGCATTTTTGCCTGGTCTTTTTGTTAATTGAAATCGGATACACTGTACTATGCACAATCGCGACTGGTCGTTACTATATTCAACTTTTAACTATACGTTATGTGCCCTTCGGTAGCCCAGAAGTCGTCAAATCTTTGGGCTAAGCCCATTTAACTCATCCAGCAATTGTCTTACTTCTAAGTCCAAGACAATCTCAATGTCTTTATCTACGTGTAGAAAAACCACACCATTCGTACATAAAAAACACAATGTACTAGATACAGTCTGCTGTAAAAAGTACAACTGATCACTGAACCACATCTATAAGGTTCTAATACATGCGGAATTGGGCCAGGCATCGGCAGCTGTTTAAAAAATTGCAAATTTCCCTGGTTTCCATGGAGTAAGAGCCGTTGCTGGGCACGTGACTATGACATCAATGATCATTTCAATTGTCGCTACAGCCAAAAGTATTGGTCGGAGAGCAACGCGGTTTGCACCATTCGATTTCTCGTCACAAAATACGTCGGATTAGCTTCTTACCAGCAGCACTGGAACAGTTTTTCCACTTTTGCATTTTTGCCTGGTCTTTTTGTTAATTTGAAATCCGATACAATCTACTATGTACAATCGCGACTGGTCATTACTATATTCAACTTTTGACTATAAGTTATGTGCCCTTCTGTAGCCCAGAAGACGTCAAATCTTTGGGCTAAGCCCATTTAACTCACCCAGCAATTGTCTTACTTTTAAGTCCAAGACAATCTCAATGTCTTTATCTACGTGTAGAAATACCACACCATTCGTACATAAAAAACACAATGTACTAGATACAGTCTGCTGTAAAAAGTACAACTGATCACTGAACCACATCTATAAGGTTCTAATAGATCCGGAATTGGGCCAGGCATCGGCAGCTGTTAAAAAATTGCAAATTTCCCTGGTTTCCATGGAGTAAGAGCCGTTGCTGGGCACGTGACTTTGACATCAATGATCATTCAATTGTGGCTACAGCCAAAAGTATTGGTCGGAGAGCAACGCGGTTTGCACCATTCGATTTCTCGTCACAAAATACGTCGGATTAGCCTCTTACCAGCAGCACTGGAACAGTTTTTCCACTTTTGCATTTTTGCCTGGTCTTTTTGTTAATTGAAATCGGCTACACTGTACTATGAACAATCGCGACTGGTCATTATTATATTCAACTTTTGACTATACGTTATGTGCCCTTCGGCAGCCCAGAAGACGTCAAATCTTTGGGCTAAACCCATTAAACTCACCCAGCAATTGTCTTACTTTTAAGTCCAAGACAATCTCAATGTCTTTATCTACGTGTAGAAATACCACACCATTCGTACATAAAAAACACAATGTACTAGATACAGTCTGCTGTAAAAAGTACAACTGATCACTGAACCACATCTATAAGGTTCTAATAGATCCGGAATTGGGCCAGGCATCGGCAGCTGTTAAAAAATTGCAAATTTCCCTGGTTTCCATGGAGTAAGAGCCGTTGCTGGGCACGTGACTTTGACATCAATGATCATTCAATTGTGGCTACAGCCAAAAGTATTGGTCGGAGAGCAACGCGGTTTGCACCATTCGATTTCTCGTCACAAAATACGTCGGATTAGCCTCTTACCAGCAGCACTGGAACAGTTTTTTCCACTTTTGCATTTTTGCCTGGTCTTTTTGTTAATTGAAATCGGCTACACTGTACTATGAACAATCGCGACTGGTCATTATTATATTCAACTTTTGACTATACGTCATGTGCCCTTCGGCAGCCCAGAAGACGTCAAATCTTTGGGCTAAACCCATTAAACTCACCCAGCAATTGTCTTACTTTTAAGTCCAAGACAATCTCAATGTCTTTATCTACGTGTAGAAAAACCACACCATTCGTACATAAAAAACAAAATGTACTAGATACAGTCTGCTGTAAAAAGTACAACTGATCACTGAACCACATTTGTAAGGTTCTAATAGATGCGGAATTGGGCCAGGCATCGGCAGCTGTTAAAAAATTGCATATTTCCCTGGTTTCCATGGAGAAAGAGCCGTTGCTGGGCACGTGACTATGACATCAATGATCATTCAATTGTCGCTACAGCCAAAAGTATTGGTCGGAGAGCAACGCGGTTTGCACCATTCGATTTCTCGTGACAAAATACGTCGGATTAGCCTCTTACCAGCAGCACTGGAACAGTTTTTCCACTTTTGCATTTTTGCCTGGTCTTTTTGTTAATTGAAATCGGATACACAGTATTATGCACAATCGCGACTGGTCGTTACTATATTCAACTTTTAACTATACGTTATGTGCCCTTCGGTAGCCCAGAAGACGTCAAATCTTTGGGCTAAGCCCATTTAACTTATCCAGCAATTGTCTTACTTTTAAGTCCAAGACAATCTCAATGTCTTTATCTACGTGTAGAAAAACCACACCATTCGTACATAAAAAACACAATGTACTAGATACAGTCTGCTGTAAAAAGTACAACTGATCACTGAACCACGTCTATAAGGTTCTAATAGATGCGGAATTGGGCCAGGCATCGGCAGCTGTTTAAAAAATTGCAAATTTCCCTGGTTTCCATGGAGTAAGAGCCGTTGTTGGGCACGTGACTATGACATCAATGATCATTCAATTGTCGCTACAGCCAAAAGTATTGGTCGGAGAGCAACGCGGTTTGCACCATTCGATTTCTTGTCACAAAATACGTCGGATTAGCCTCTTACCAGCAGCACTGGAACAGTTTTTCCACTTTTGCATTTTTTGCCTGGTCTTTTTGTTAATTGAAATCGGCTACACTGTACTATGTACAATCGCGACTGGTCGTTATTATATTCAACTTTTGACTATAAGTTATGTGCCCTTCGGTAGCCCAGAAGACGTCAAATCTTTGGGCTAAACCCATTAAACTCACCCAGCAATTGTCTTACTTCTAAGTCCAAGACAATCTCAATGTCTTTATCTACGTGTAGAAAAACCACACCATTCGTACATAAAAAACACAAGGTACTAGATACAGTCTGCTGTAAAAAGTACAACTGATCACTGAACCACATCTATAAGGTTCTAATAGATGCGGAATTGGGCCAGGCATCGGCAGCTGTTTAAAAAATTGCAATTTTCCCTGGTTTCCATGGAGTAAGAGCCGTTGCTAGGCACGTCACTATGACATCAATGATCATTCAATTGTCGCTACAGCCAAAAGTATTGGTCGGACAGCAACGCGGTTTGCACCATTCGATTTCTCGTGACAAAATACGTCGGATTAGCATCTTACCAGCAGCACTGGAACAGTTTTTCCACTTTTGCATTTTTGCCTGGTCTTTTTGTTAATTGAAATCGGATACACTGTACTATGCACAATCGCGACTGGTCGTTACTATATTCAACTTTTAACTATACGTTATGTGCCCTTCGGTAGCCCAGAAGACGTCAAATCTTTGGGCTAAGCCCATTTAACTCATCCAGCAATTGTCTTACTTTTAAGTCCAAGACAATCTCAATGTCTTTATCTACGTGTAGAAAAACCACACCATTTGTACATAAAAAACACAAGGTACTAGATAGAGTCTGCTGTAAAAAGTACAACTGATCACTGAACCACGTCTATAAGGTTCTAATACATGCGGAATTGGGCCAGGCATCGGCAGCTGTTTAAAAAATTGCAAATTTCCCTGGTTTCCATGGAGTAAGAGCCGTTGCTGGGCACGTGACTATGACATCAATGATCATTCAATTGTGGCTACAGCCAAAAGTATTGGTCGGAGAGCAACGCGGTTTGCACCATTCGATTTCTCGTGACAAAATACGTCGGATTAGTCTCTTACCAGCAGCACTGGAACAGTTTTTCCACTTTTGCATTTTTGCCTGGTCTTTTTGTTAATTGAAATCGGATACACTGTACTATGCACAATCGCGACTGGTCGTTACTATATTCAACTTTTAACTATACGTTATGTGCCCTTCGGTAGCCCAGAAGTCGTCAAATCTTTGGGCTAAGCCCATTTAACTCATCCAGCAATTGTCTTACTTTTAAGTCCAAGACAATCTCAATGTCTTTATCTACGTGTAGAAAAACCACACCATTCGTACATAAAAAACACAATGTACTAGATACAGTCTGCTGTAAAAAGTACAACTGATCACTGAACCACATCTATAAGGTTCTAATAGATGCGGAATTGGGCCAGGCATCGGCAGCTGTTTAAAAAATTGCAAATTTCCCTGGTTTCCATGGAGTAAGAGCCGTTGCTGGGCACGTGACTATGACATCAATGATCATTCAATTGTCGCTACAGCCAAAAGTATTGGTCGGAGAGCAACGCGGTTTGCACCATTCGATTTCTCGTCACAAAATACATCGGATTAGCTTCTTACCAGCAGCACTGGAACAGTTTTTCCACTTTTGCATTTTTGCCTGGTCTTTTTGTTAATTTGAAATCCGATACAATCTACTATGTACAATCGCGACTGGTCATTACTATATTCAACTTTTGACTATAAGTTATGTGCCCTTCTGTAGCCCAGAAGACGTCAAATCTTTGGGCTAAGCCCATTTAACTCACCCAGCAATTGTCTTACTTTTAAGTCCAAGACAATCTCAATGTCTTTATCTACGTGTAGAAATACCACACCATTCGTACATAAAAAACACAATGTACTAGATACAGTCTGCTGTAAAAAGTACAACTGATCACTAAACCACATCTATAAGGTTCTAATAGATGCGGAATTGGGCCAGGCTAGATGTACTAGATACAGTCTGCTGTAAAAAGTACAACTGATCACTGAACCACATCTATAAGGTTCTAATAGATGCGGAATTGGGCCAGGCATCGGCAGCTGTTAAAAAATTGCAAATTTCCCTGGTTTCCATGGAGTAAGAGCCGTTGCTGGGCACGTGACTATGACATCAATGATCATTCAATTGTCGCTACAGCCAAAAGTATTGGTCGGAGAGCAACGCGGTTTGCACCATTCGATTTCTCGTGACAAAATACGTCGGATTAGCCTCTTACCAGCAGCACTGGAACAGTTTTTCCACTTTTGCATTTTTGCCTGGTCTTTTTGTTAATTGAAATCGGATACACTGTACTATGCACAATCGAGACTGGTCGTTACTATATTCAACTTTTATCTATAAGTTATGTGCCCTTCGGTAGCCCAGAAGACGTCAAATCTTTGGGCTAAGCCCATTTAACTCATCCAGCAATTGTCTTACTTTTAAGTCCAAGACAATTTCAATGTCTTTATCTACGTGTAGAAAAACCACACCATTCGTACATAAAAAACACAATGTACTAGATACAGTCTGCTGTAAAAAGTACAACTGATCACTGAACCACATGGCCAGGCATCGGCAGCTGTTTAAAAAATTGCAAATTTCCCTGGTTTCCATGGAGTAAGAGCCGTTGCTGGGCACGTGACTATGACATCAATGATCATTCAATTGTCGCTACAGCCAAAAGTATTGGTCGGAGAGCAACTCGGTTTGCACCATTCGATTTCTCGTGACAAAATACGTCGGATTAGCCTCTTACCAGCAGCACTGGTACAGTTTTTCCACTTTTGCATTTTTGCCTGGTCTTTTTGTTAATTGAAATCGGATACACTGTACTATGCACAATCGAGACTGGTCGTTACTATATTCAACTTTTATCTATACGTTATGTGCCCTTCGGTAGCCCAGAAGACGTCAAATCTTTGGGCTAAGCCCATTTAACTCATCCAGCAATTGTCTTACTTTTAAGTCCAAGACAATTTCAATGTCTTTATCTACGTGTAGAAAAACCACACCATTCGTACATAAAAAACACAATGTACTAGATACAGTCTGCTGTAAAAAGTACAACTGATCACTGAACCACATGGCCAGGCATCGGCAGCTGTTTAAAAAATTGCAAATTTCCCTGGTTTCCATGGAGTAAGAGCCGTTGCTAGGCACGTGACTATGACATCAATGATCATTCAATTGTCGCTACAGCCAAAAGTATTGGTCGGAGAGCAACGCGGTTTGCACCATTCGATTTCTCGTGACAAAATACGTCGGATTAGCCTCTTACCAGCAGCACTGGAAAAGTTTTTCCACTTTTGTATTTTTGCCTGGTCTTTTTGTTAATTTGAAATCGGATACAATCTACTATGTACAATCGCGACTGGTCATTACTATATTCAACTTTTGACTGTAAGTTATGTGCCCTTCTGTAGCCCAGAAGACGTCAAATCTTTGGGCTAAGCCCATTTAACTCATCCAGCAATTGTCTTACTTTTAAGTCCAAGACAATCTCAATGTCTTTATCTACGTGTAGAAAAACCACACCATTTGTACATAAAAAACACAAGGTACTAGGTACAGTCTGCTGTAAAAAGAACAACTGATCACTAAAACCCAATCAATAAGGTTCTAAAACATGCGGAATTGGCCCAGGCATCGGCAGCTGTTTAAAAAATTGCAAATTTCCCTGGTTTCCATGGAGTAAGAGCCTTTGCTGGGCACGTGACTATGACATCAATGATCATTCAATTGTCGCTACAGCCAAAAGTATTGGTCGGAGAGCAACGCGGTTTGCACCATTCGATTTCTCGTCACAAAATACGTCGGATTAGCTTCTTACCAGCAGCACTGGAACAGTTTTTCCACTTTTGCATTTTTGCCTGGTCTTTTTGTTAATTGAAATCGGATACACTGTACTATGCACAATCGCGACTGGTCGTTACTATATTCAACTTTTAACTATACGTTATGTGCCCTTCGGTAGCCCAGAAGACGTCAAATATTTGGGCTAAGCCCATTTAACTCATCCAGCAATTGTCTTACTTTTAAGTCCAAGACAATCTCAATGTCTTTATCTACGTGTAGAAAAACCACACCATTCGTACAAAAAAAACACAATGTACTAGATACAGTCTGCTGTAAAAAGTACAACTGATCACTGAACCACATCTATAAGGTTCTAATAGATGCGGAATTGGGCCAGGCTAGATGTACTAGATACAGTCTGCTGTAAAAAGTACAACTGATCACTGAACCACATCTATAAGGTTCTAATAGATGCGGAATTGGGCCAGGCATTGGTAGCTGTTAAAAAATTGCATATTTCCCTGGTTTCCATGGAGTAAGAGCCGTTGCTAGGCATGTGACTATGACATCAATGATCATTCAATTGTCGCTACAGCCAAAAGTATTGGTCGGAGAGCAACGCGGTTTGCACCATTCGATTTCTCGTGACAAAATACGTCGGATTAGCCTCGTACCAGTAGCACTGGAACAGTTTTTCCACTTTTGCATTTTTGCCTGGTCTTTTTGTTAATTGAAATCGGCTACACTGTACTATGCACAATCGCGACTGGTCGTTATTATATTCAACTTTTGACTATAAGTTATGTGCCCTTCTGTAGCCCAGAAGACGTCAAATCTTTGGGCTAAACCCATTAAACTCACCCAGCAATTGTCTTACTTCTAAGTCCAAGACAATCTCAATGTCTTTATCTACGTGTAGAAAAACCACACCATTTGTACATAAAAAACACAAGGTACTAGATACAGTCTGCTGTAAAAAGTACAACTGATCACTGACCCACATCAATAAGGTTCTAAACGATGCGGAATTGGCCCAGGCATCGGCAGCTGTTTAGAAAATTGCAAATTTCCCTGGTTTCCATGGAGTAAGAGCCGTTGTTGGGCACGTGACTATGACATCAATGATCATTCAATTGTCGCTACAGCCAAAAGTATTGGTCGGAGAGCAACGCGGTTTGCACCATTCGATTTTTTGTCACAAAATACGTCGGATTAGCCTCTTACCAGCAGCACTGGAACAGTTTTTCCACTTTTGCATTTTTGCCTGGTCTTTTTGTTAATTGAAATCGGATACACTGTACTATGTACAATCGCGACTGGTCGTTACTATATTCAACTTTTAACTATACGTTATGTGCCCTTCGGTAGCCCAGAAGACGTCAAATCTTTGGGCTAAGCCCATTTAACTCATCCAGCAATTGTCTTACTTTTAAGTCCAAGACAATCTCAATGTCTTTATCTACGTGTAGAAAAACCACACCATTCGTACATAAAAAACACAATGTACTAGATACAGTCTGCTGTAAAAAGTACACTTCAACACTGACCCAAATAAATAAGGTTCCAAAAGATGCGGAATTGAGCCAGGCATCCGCAGCTGTTTAAAAAATTTGCAAATTTCCCTGGTTTCCATTGAGTAAGAGCCGTTGTTGGGCACGTGACTATGACATCAATGATCATTTAATTGTCGCTACAGCCAAAAGTATTGGTCGGAGAGCAACGCGGTTTGCACCATTCGATTTCTCGTCACAAAATACGTCGGATTAGCCTCTTACCAGCAGCACTGGAACAGTTTTTCCACTTTTGCATTTTTGCCTGGTCTTTTTGTTAATTGAATTCGGCTACACTGTACTATATACAATCGCGACTGGTCATTACTATATTCAACTTTTGACTATACGTTATGTGCCCTTCTGTAGCCCAGAAGACGTCAAATCTTTGGGCTAAGCCCATTTAACTCACCCAGCAATTGTCTTACTTCTAAGTCCAAGACAATCTCAATGTCTTTATCTACGTGTAGAAAAACCACACCATTCGTACATAAAAAACACAATGTACTAGATACAGTCTGCTGTAAAAAGTACAACTGATCACTGACGCACATCAATAAGGTTCTAAAAGATGCGGAAATGGCCCAGGCATCGGCAGCTGTTTAAAAAATTGCAAATTTCCCTGGTTTCCATGGAGTAAGAGCCGTTGCTGGGCACGTGACTATGACATCAATGATCATTCAATTGTCGCTACAGTCAAAAGTATTGGTCGGAGAGCAACGCGGTTTGCACCATTCGATTTCTCGTGACAAAATACGTCGGATTAGCCTCTTACCAGCAGCACTGGAACAGTTTTTCCACTTTTGCATTTTTGCCTGGTCTTTTTGTTAATTGAAATCGGATACACTGTACTATGCACAATCGCGACTGGTCGTTACTATATTCAACTTTTAACTATACGTTATGTGCCCTTCGGTAGCCCAGAAGACGTCAAATCTTTGGGCTAAGCCCATTTAACTCATCCAGCAATTGTCTTACTTTTAAGTCCAAGACAATCTCAATGTCTTTATCTACGTGTAGAAAAACCACACCATTCGTACATAAAAAACACAAGGTACTAGATACAGTCTGCTGTAAAAAGTACAACTGATCACTGACCCACATCAATAAGGTTCTAAAAGATGCGGAATTGGCCCAGGCATCGGCAGCTGTTTAAAAAATTGCAAATTTCCCTGGTTTCCATGGAGTAAGAGCCGTTGCTGGGCACGTGACTATGACATCAATGATCATTCAATTGTCGCTACAGCCAAAAGTATTGGTCGGAGAGCAACGCGGTTTGCACCATTCGATTTCTCGTGACAAAATACGTCGGATTAGCCTCTTACCAGCGGCACTGGAACAGTTTTTTCCACTTTTGCATTTTTGCCTGGTCTTTTTGTTAATTTGAAATCGGAAACAATCTACTATGTACAATTGCCACTGGTCATTACTATATTGAACTTTTGAGTGTAAGTTATGTGCCCTTCTGTAGCCCAGAAGACGTCAAATCTTTGGGCTAAGCCCTTTTAACTCCCCCAGCAATTGTCTTACTTCTAAGTCCAAGACAATCTCAATGTCTTTATCTACGTGTAGAAAAACCACACCATTTGTACATAAAAAACACAAGGTACTAGATACAGTCTGCTGTAAAAAGTACAACTGATCACTGAACCACATCAATAAGGTTTTAAAAATGCGGAATTGGCCCAGGCATCGGCAGCTGTTTAAAAATTTGCAAATTTCCCTGGTTTCCATGGAGTAAGAGCCGTTGCTGGGCACGTGACTATGACATCAATGATCATTCAATTGTGGCTACAGCCAAAAGTATTGGTCGGAGAGCAACGCGGTTTGCACCATTCGATTTCTCGTGACAAAATACGTCGGATTAGCCTCTTACTAGAAGCACTGGAACAGTTTTTCCACTTTTGCATTTTTGCCTGGTCTTTTTGTTAATTGAAATCGGATACACTGTACTATGCACAATCGAGACTGGTCGTTACTATATTTAACTTTTATCTATACGTTATGTGCCCTTCGGTAGCCCAGAAGACGTCAAATCTTTGGGCTAAGCCCATTTAACTCATCCAGCAATTGTCTTACTTTTAAGTCCAAGACAATTTCAATGTCTTTATCTACGTGTAGAAAAACCACACCATTCGTACATAAAAAACACAATGTACTAGATACAGTCTGCTGTAAAAAGTACAACTGATCACTGAACCACATCTATAAGGTTCTAATAGATGCGGAATTGGGCCAGGCATCGGCAGCTGTTTAAAAAATTGCAAATTTCCCTGGTTTCCATGGAGTAAGAGCCGTTGCTAGGCACGTGACTATGACATCAATGATCATTCAATTGTGGCTACAGCCAAAAGTATTGGTCGGAGAGCAACGCGGTTTGCACCATTCGATTTCTCGTCACAAAATACGTCGGATTAGCCTCTTACCAGCAGCACTGGAACAGTTTTTCCACTTTTGCATTTTTGCCTGGTCTTTTTGTTAATTTGAAATCGGATACAATCTACTATGTACAATCGCGACTGGTCATTACTATATTCAACATTTGACTGTAAGTTATGTGCCCTTCTGTAGCCCAGAAGACGTCAAATCTTTGGGCTAAGCCCATTTAACTCATCCAGCAATTGTTTTACTTTTAAGTCCAAGACAATCTCAATGTCTTTATCTACGTGTAGAAAAACCACACCATTTGTACATAAAAAACACAAGGTACTAGATACAGTCTGCTGTAAAAAGTACAACTGATCACTGAACCACATCAATAAGGTTCTAAAAGATGCGGAAATGGCCCAGGCATCGGCAGCTGTTTAAAAAATTGCAAATTTCCCTGGTTTCCATGGAGTAAGAGCCGTTGCTGGGCACGTGACTATGACATCAATGATCATTCAATTGTCGCTACAGCCAAAAGTATTGGTCGGAGAGCAACGCGGTTTGCACCATTCGATTTTTCGTCACAAAATACGTCGGATTAGCCTCTTACCAGCAGCACTGGAACAGTTTTTCCACTTTTGCATTTTTGCCTGGTCTTTTTGTTAATTAAAATCGGATACACTGTACTATGCACAATCGCGACTGGTCGTTACTTATATTCAACTTTTAACTATACGTTATGTGCCCTTCGGTAGCCCAGAAGACGTCAAATCTTTGGGCTAAGCCCATTTAACTCATCCAGCAATTGTCTTACTTTTAAGTCCAAGACAATCTCAATGTCTTTATCTACGTGTAGAAAAACCACACCATTTGTACATAAAAAACACAATGTACTAGATACAGTCTGCTGTAAAAAGTACAACTGATCACTGAACCACATCTATAAGGTTCTAATAGATGCGGAATTGGGCCAGGCATCGGCAGCTGTTAAAAAATTGCATATTTCCCTGGTTTCCATGGAGTAAGAGCCGTTGCTGGGCACGTGACTATGACATCAATGATCATTCAATTGTGGCTACAGCCAAAAGTATTGGTCGGAGAGCAACGCGGTTTGCACCATTTGATTTCTCGTGACAAAATACGTCGGATTAGCCTCTTACCAGCAGCACTGGAACAGTTTTTCCACTTTTGCATTTTTGCCTGGTCTTTTTGTTAATTGAAATCGGATACACTGTACTATGTACAATCGCGACTGGTCGTTACTATATTCAACTTTTAACTATACGTTATGTGCCCTTCGGTAGCCCAGAAGACGTCAAATCTTTGGGCTAAGCCCATTTAAGTCATCCAGCAATTGTCTTACTTTTAAGTCCAAGACAATCTCAATGTCTTTATCTACGTGTAGAAAAACCACACCATTCGTACATAAAAAACACAATGTACTAGATACAGTCTGCTGTAAAAAGTACAACTGATCACTGAACCACATCTATAAGGTTCTAATAGATGCGGAATTGGCCCAGGCATCGGCAGCTGTTTAAAAAATTGCAAATTTCCCTGGTTTCCATGGAGTAAGAGCCGTTGCTGGGCACGTGACTATGACATCAATGATCATTCAATTGTCGCTACAGCCAAAAGTATTGGTCGGAGAGCAACGCGGTTTGCACCATTCGATTTCTCGTCACAAAATACGTCGGATTAGCCTCTTACCAGCAGCACTGGAACAGTTTTTTCCACTTTTGCATTTTTGCCTGGTCTTTTTGTTAATTTGAAATCCGATACAATCTACTATGTACAATCGCGACTGGTCATTACTATATTCAACTTTTGACTGTAAGTTATGTGCCCCTCTGTAGCCCAGAAGACGTCAAATCTTTGGGCTAAGCCCATTTAACTCATCCAGCAATTGTCTTACTTCTAAGTTCAAGACAATCTCAATGTCTTTATCTACGTGTAGAAAAACCACACCATTCGTACATAAAAAAACACAATGTACTAGATACAGTCTGCTGTAAAAAGTACAACTGATCACTGAACCACATCTATAAGGTTCTAATAGATGTGGAATTGGGCCAGGCATCGGCAGCTGTTTAAAAAATTGCAAATTTCCCTGGTTTCCATGGAGTAAGAGCCGTTGCTGGGCACGTGACTATGACATCAATGATCATTCAATTGTGGCTACAGCCAAACGTATTGGTCGGAGAGCAACGCGGTTTGCACCATTCGATTTCTCGTGACAAAATACGTCGGATTAGCCTCTTACCAGCAGCACTGGAACAGTTTTTCCACTTTTGCATTTTTGCCTGGTCTTTTTGTTAATTTGAAATCGGATACAATCTACTATGTACAATCGCGACTGGTCGTTACTATATTCAACTTTTGACTATAAGTTATGTGCCCTTCTGTAGCCCAGAAGACGTCAAATCTTTGGGCTAAGCACATTTAACTCACCCAGCAATTGTCTTACTTTTAAGTCCAAGACAATCTCAATGTCTTTATCTACGTGTAGAAAAACCACACCATTTGTACATAAAAAACACAATGTACTAGATACAGTCTGCTGTAAAAAGTACAACTGATCACTGAACCACATCTATAAGGTTCTAATAGATGCGGAATTGGGCCAGGCATCGGCAGCTGTTAAAAAATTGCATATTTCCCTGGTTTCCATGGAGTAAGAGCCGTTGCTGGGCACGTGACTATGACATCAATGATCATTCAATTGTGGCTACAGCCAAAAGTATTGGTCGGAGAGCAACGCGGTTTGCACCATTTGATTTCTCGTGACAAAATACGTCGGATTAGCCTCTTACCAGCAGCACTGGAACAGTTTTTCCACTTTTGCATTTTTGCCTGGTCTTTTTGTTAATTGAAATCGGATACACTGTACTATGTACAATCGCGACTGGTCGTTACTATATTCAACTTTTAACTATACGTTATGTGCCCTTCGGTAGCCCAGAAGACGTCAAATCTTTGGGCTAAGCCCATTTAAGTCATCCAGCAATTGTGTTACTTTTAAGTCCAAGACAATCTCAATGTCTTTATCTACGTGTAGAAAAACCACACCATTCGTACATAAAAAACACAATGTACTAGATACAGTCTGCTGTAAAAAGTACAACTGATCACTGAACCACATCTATAAGGTTCTAATAGATGCGGAATTGGGCCAGGCATCGGCAGCTGTTAAAAAATTGCAAATTTCCCTGGTTTCCATGGAGTAAGAGCCGTTGTTGGGCACGTGACTATGACATCAATGTCCATTCAATTGTGGCTACAGCCAAAAGTATTGGTCGGAGAGCAACGCGGTTTGCACCATTCGATTTCTCGTCACAAAATACGTCGGATTAGCCTCTTACCAGCAGCACTGGAACAGTTTTTCCACTTTTGCATTTTTGCCTGGTCTTTTTGTTAATTGAAATCGGATACACTGTACTATGCACAATCGCGACTGGTCGTTAC
This sequence comes from Liolophura sinensis, assembly GCF_032854445.1. NCBI lineage: Eukaryota > Metazoa > Mollusca > Polyplacophora > Chitonida > Chitonidae > Liolophura > Liolophura sinensis. The sequence goes on along the minus strand of NW_027018083.1, from coordinate 68,961 downwards.
TATATTCAACTTTTAACTATACGTTATGTGCCCTTCGGTAGCCCAGAAGACGTCAAATCTTTGGGCTAAGCCCATTTAACTCATCCAGCAATTGTCTTACTTCTAAGTCCAAGACAATCTCAATGTCTTTATCTACATGTAGAAAAACCACACCATTCGTACATAAAAAACACAATGTACTAGATACAGTCTGCTGTAAAAAGTACAACTGATCACTGAACCACATCAATAAGGTTCTAAAAGATGCGGAAATGGCCCAGGCATCGGCAGCTGTTTAAAAAATTGCAAATTTCCCTGGTTTCCATGGAGTAAGAGCCGTTGCTGGGCACGTGACTATGACATCAATGATCATTCAATTGTCGCTACAGCCAAAAGTATTGGTCGGAGAGCAACGCGGTTTGCACCATTCGATTTCTCGTCACAAAATACGTCGGATTAGCCTCTTACCAGCAGCACTGGAACAGTTTTTCCACTTTTGCATTTTTGCCTGGTCTTTTTGTTAATTTGAAATCCGATACAATCTACTATGTACAATCGCGACTGGTCATTACTATATTCAACTTTTGACTGTAAGTTATGTGCCCCTCTGTAGCCCAGAAGACGTCAAATCTTTGGGCTAAGCCCATTTAACTCATCCAGCAATTGTCTTACTTCTAAGTTCAAGACAATCTCAATGTCTTTATCTACGTGTAGAAAAACCACACCATTCGTACATAAAAAACACATTGTACTAGATACAGTCTGCTGTAAAAAGTACAACTGATCACTGAACCACATCTATAAGGTTCTAATAGATGTGGAATTGGGCCAGGCATCGGCAGCTGTTTAAAAAATTGCAAATTTCCCTGGTTTCCATGGAGTAAGAGCCGTTGCTGGGCACGTGACTATGACATCAATGATCATTCAATTGTGGCTCCAGCCAAAAGTATTGGTCGGAGAGCAACGCGGTTTGCACCATTCGATTTCTCGTCACAAAATACGTCGGATTAGCCTCTTACCAGCAGCACTGGAACAGTTTTTCCACTTTTGCATTTTTGCCTGGTCTTTTTGTTAATTTGAAATCGGATACAATCTACTATGTACAATCGCGACTGGTCGTTACTATATTCAACTTTTGACTATAAGTTATGTGCCCTTCTGTAGCCCAGAAGACGTCAAATCTTTGGGCTAAGCCCATTTAACTCACCCAGCAATTGTGTTACTTTTAAGTCCAAGACAACCTCAATGTCTTTATCTACGTGTAGAAAAACCACACCATTCGTACATAAAAAACACAATGTACTAGATACAGTCTGCTGTAAAAAGTACAACTGATCACTGAACCACATCTATAAGGTTCTAATAGATGCGGAATTGGGCCAGGCATCGGCAGCTGTTAAAAAATTGCATATTTCCCTGGTTTCCATGAAGTAAGAGCCGTTGCTGGGCACGTGACTATGACATCAATGATCATTCAATTGTGGCTACAGCCAAAAGTATTGGTCGGAGAGCAACGCGGTTTGCACCATTCGATTTCTCGTCACAAAATACGTCGGATTAGCCTCTTACCAGCAGCACTGGAACAGTTTTTCCACTTTTGCATTTTTGCCTGGTCTTTTTGTTAATTGAAATCGGCTACACTGTACTATGTACAATCGCGACTGGTCGTTATTATATTCAACTTTTGACTATAAGTTATGTGCCCTTCGGTAGCCCAGAAGACGTCAAATCTTTGGGCTAAACCCATTAAACTCACCCAGCAATTGTCTTACTTCTAAGTCCAAGACAATCTCAATGTCTTTATCTACGTGTAGAAAAACCACACCATTTGTACATAAAAAAACACAAGGTACTAGATACAGTCTGCTGTAAAAAGTACAACTGATCACTGACCCACATCAATAAGGTTCTAAAAGATGCGGAATTGGCCCAGGCATCGGCAGCTGTTTAAAAAATTGCAAATTTCCCTGGTTTCCATGGAGTAAGAGCCGTTGCTGGGCACCTGACTATGACATCAATGATCATTCAATTGTCGCTACAGCCAAAAGTATTGGTCGGAGAGCAACGCGGTTTGCACCATTCGATTTCTCGTGACAAAATACGTCGGATTAGCCTCTTACCAGCAGCACTGGAACAGTTTTTCCACTTTTGCATTTTTGCCTGGTCTTTTTGTTAATTGAAATCGGATACACTGTACTATGTACAATCGCGACTGGTCGTTACTATATTCAACTTTTAACTATACGTTATGTGCCCTTCTGTAGCCCAGAAGACGTCAAATCTTTGGGCTAAGCCCATTTAACTCATCCAGCAATTGTCTTACTTTTAAGTCCAAGACAATCTCAATGTCTTTATCTACGTGTAGAAAAACCACACCATTCGTACATAAAAAACACAATGTACTAGATACAGTCTGCTGTAAAAAGTACAACTGATCACTGAACCACATCTATAAGGTTCTAATAGATGCGGAATTGGGCCAGGCATCGGCAGCTGTTTAAAAAATTGCAAATTTCCCTGGTTTCCATGGAGTAAGAGCCGTTGTTGGGCACGTGACTATGACATCAATGATCATTCAATTGTCGCTACAGCCAAAAGTATTGGTCGGAGAGCAACGCGGTTTGCACCATTCGATTTCTTGTCACAAAATACGTCGGATTAGCCTCTTACCAGCAGCACTGGAACAGTTTTTCCACTTTTGCATTTTTGCCTGGTCTTTTTGTTAATTTGAAATTGGATACAATCTACTGTGTACAATCGCGACTGGTCATAACTATATTCAACTTTTGACTATAAGTTATGTGCCCTTCTGTAGCCCAGAAGACGTCAAATCTTTGGGCTAATCCCATTTAACTCACCCAGCAATTGTGTTACTTTTAAGTCAAGACAATCTCAATGTCTTTATCTACGTGTAGAAAAACCACACCATTCGTACATAAAAAACACAATGTACTAGATACAGTCTGCTGTAAAAAGTACAACTGATCACTGAACCACATCTATAAGGTTCTAATAGATGCGGAATTGGGCCAGGCATCGGCAGCTGTTAAAAAATTGCAAATTTCCCTGGTTTCCATGGAGTAAGAGCCGTTGCTGGGCACGTGACTATGACATCAATGATCATTCAATTGTGGCTACAGCCAAAAGTTGGTCGGAGAGCAACGCGGTTTGCACCATTCGATTTCTCGTGACAAAATACGTCGGAATAGCCTCTTACCAGTAGCACTGGAACAGTTTTTCCACTTTTGCATTTTTGCCTGGTCTTTTTGTTAATTTGAAATCGGATACAATCTACTATGTACAATCGCGACTGGTCATTATTATATTCAACTTTTGACTATAAGTTATGTGCCCTTCGGTAGCCCAGAAGACGTCAAATCTTTGGGCTAAACCCATTAAACTCACCAAGCAATTGTCTTACTTCTAAGTCCAAGACAATCTCAATGTCTTTATCTAGGTGTAGAAAAACCACACCATTTGTACATAAAAAACACAAGGTACTAGATACAGTCTTCTGTAAAAAGAACAACTGATCACTGAACCACATCAATAAGGTTCTAAAAGATGCGGAATTGGCCCAGGCATCGGCAGCTGTTTAAAAAATTGCAAATTTCCCTGGTTTCCATGGAGTAAGAGCCGTTGCTGGGCACGTGACTATGACATCAATGATCATTCAATTGTCGCTACAGCCAAAAGTATTGGTCGGAGAGCAACGCGGTTTGCACCATTCGATTTCTCCTGACAAAATACGTCGGATTAGCCTTTTACCAGCAGCACTGGAACAGTTTTTCCACTTTTGCATTTTTGCCTGGTCTTTTTGTTAATTTGAAATCGGATACAATCTACTATGTACAATCGCGACTGGTCGTTACTATATTCAACTTTTAACTATACGTTATGTGCCCTTCGGTAGCCCAGAAGACGTCAAATCTTTGGGCTAAGCCCATTTAACTCATCCAGCAATTGTCTTACTTTTAAGTCCAAGACAATCTCAATGTCTTTATCTACGTGTAGAAAAACCACACCATTCGTACATAAAAAACACAATGTACTAGATACAGTCTGCTGTAAAAAGTACAACTGATCACTGAACCACATCTATAAGGTTCTAATAGATGCGGAATTGGGCCAGGCATCGGCAGCTGTTTAAAAAAATTGCAAATTTCCCTGGTTTCCATGGAGTAAGAGCCGTTGTTGGGCACGTGACTATGACATCAATGATCATTCAATTGTCGCTACAGCCAAAAGTATTGGTCGGAGAGCAACGCGGTTTGCACCATTCGATTTCTTGTCACAAAATACGTCGGATTAGCCTCTTACCAGCAGCACTGGAACAGTTTTTCCACTTTTGCATTTTTGCCTGGTCTTTTTGTTAATTGAAATCGGATACAATCTACTGTGTACAATCGCGACTGGTCATAACTATATTCAACTTTTGACTATAAGTTATGTGCCCTTCTGTAGCCCAGAAGACGTCAAATCTTTGGCTAATCCCATTTAACTCACCCAGCAATTGTGTTACTTTTAAGTCCAAGACAATCTCAATGTCTTTATCTACGTGTAGAAAAACCACACCATTTGTACATAAAAAACACAATGTACTAGATACAGTCTGCTGTAAAAAGTACAACTGATCACTGAACCACATCTATAAGGTTCTAATAGATGCGGAATTGGGCCAGGCATCGGCAGCTGTTAAAAAATTGCAAATTTCCCTGGTTTCCATGGAGTAAGAGCCGTTGCTGGGCACGTGACTATGACATCAATGATCATTCAATTGTGGCTACAGCCAAAAGTTGGTCGGAGAGCAACGCGGTTTGCACCATTCGATTTCTCGTGACAAAATACGTCGGAATAGCCTCTTACCAGTAGCACTGGAACAGTTTTTCCACTTTTGCATTTTTGCCTGGTCTTTTTGTTATTTGAAATCGGATACAATCTACTATGTACAATCGCGACTGGTCATTATTATATTCAACTTTTGACTATAAGTATGTGCCCTTCGGTAGCCCAGAAGACGTCAAATCTTTGGGCTAAACCCATTAAACTCACCCAGCAATTGTCTTACTTCTAAGTCCAAGACAATCTCAATGTCTTTATCTAGGTGTAGAAAAACCACACCATTTGTACATAAAAAACACAAGGTACTAGATACAGTCTTCTGTAAAAAGAACAACTGATCACTGAACCACATCAATAAGGTTCTAAAAGATGCGGAATTGGCCCAGGCATCGGCAGCTGTTTAAAAAATTGCAAATTTCCCTGGTTTCCATGGAGTAAGAGCCGTTGCTGGGCACGTGACTATGACATCAATGATCATTCAATTGTCGCTACAGCCAAAAGTATTGGTCGGAGAGCAACGCGGTTTGCACCATTCGATTTCTCCTGACAAAATACGTCGGATTAGCCTTTTACCAGCAGCACTGGAACAGTTTTTCCACTTTTGCATTTTTGCCTGGTCTTTTTGTTAATTTGAAATCGGATACAATCTACTATGTACAATCGCGACTGGTCATTACTATATTCAACTTTTGACTATAAGTTATGTGCCCTTCTGTAGCCCAGAAGACGTCAAATCTTTGGGCTAAGCCCATTTAACTCATCCAGCAATTGTCTTACTTTTAAGTCCAAGACAATCTCAATGTCTTTATCTACGTGTAGAAAAACCACACCATTTGTACATAAAAAACACAAGGTACTAGATACAGTCTGCTGTAAAAAGTACAACTGATCACTGACCCACATCAATAAGGTTCTAATAGATGCGGAATTGGGCCAGGCATCGGCAGCTGTTTAAAAAATGGCAAATTTCCCTGGTTTCCATGGAGTAAGAGCCGTTGCTGGGCACGTGACTATGACATCAATGATCATTCAATTGTGGCTACAGCCAAAAGTATTGGTCGGAGAGCAACGCGGTTTGCACCATTCGATTTCTCGTGACAAAATACGTCGGATTAGCCTCTTACCAGCAGCACTAGAACAGTTTTTACACTTTTGCATTTTTGCCTGGTCTTTTTGTTAATTGAAATCGCATACACTGTACTATGCACAATCGCGACTGGTCGTTACTATATTCAACTTTTAACTATACGTTATGTGCCCTTCGGTAGCCCAGAAGACGTCAAATCTTTGGGCTAAGCCCATTTAACTCATCCAGCAATTGTCTTACTTTTAAGTCCAAGACAATCTCAATGTCTTTATCTACGTGTAGAAAAACCACACCATTTGTACATAAAAAACACAAGGTACTAGATACAGTCTGCTGTAAAAAAGTACAACTGATCACTGACCCACATCAATAAGGTTCTAAAAGATGCGGAATTGGCCCAGGCATCGGCAGCTGTTTAGAAAATTGCAAATTTCCCTGGTTTCCATGGAGTAAGAGCCGTTGCTGGGCACGTGACCATGACATCAATGATCATTCAATTGTCGCTACAGCCAAAAGTATTGGTCGGAGAGCAACGCGGTTTGCACCATTCGATTTCTCGTGACAAAATACGTCGGATTAGTCTCTTACCAGCAGCACTGGAACAGTTTTTCCACTTTGCATTTTTGCCTGGTCTTTTTGTAATTGAAATCGGATACACTGTACTATGCACAATCGCGACTGGTCGTTACTATATTCAACTTTTAACTATACGTTATGTGCCCTTCGGTAGCCCAGAAGACGTCAAATCTTTGGGCTAAGCCCATTTAACTCATCCAGCAATTGTCTTACTTTTAAGTCCAAGACAATCTCAAGGTCTTTATCTACGTGTAGAAAAACCACACATTCGTACATAAAAAACACAATGTACTAGATACAGTCTGCTGTAAAAAGTACAACTGATCACTGAACCACATCTATAAGGTTCTAATAGATGCGGAATTGGGCCAGGCATCGGCAGGTGTTAAAAAATTGCATATTTCCCTGGTTTCCATGGAGTAAGAGCCGTTGCTGGGCACGTGACTATGACATCAATGATCATTCAATTGTCGCTACAGCCAAAAGTATTGGTCGGAGAGCAACGCGGTTTGCACCATTCGATTTCTCCTGACAAAATACGTCGGATTAGCCTCTTACCAGCAGCACTGAACAGTTTTTCCACTTTTGCATTTTTGCCTGGTCTTTTTGTTAATTTGAAATCGGATACAATCTACTATGTACAATCGCGACTGGTCCATTACTATATTCAACTTTTGACTATACGTTATGTGCCCTTCTGTAGCCCAGAAGACGTCAAATCTTTGGGCTAAGCCCATTTAACTCACCAGCAATTGTCTTACTTTTAGGTCCAAGACAATCTCAATGTCTTTATCTACGTGTAGAAAAACCACACCATTCGTACATAAAAACACAATGTACTAGATACAGTCTGCTGTAAAAAGTACAACTGATCACTGAACCACATTTATAAGGTTCTAATAGATGCGGAATTGGGCCAGGCATCGGCAGCTGTTAAAAAATTGCATATTTCCCTGGTTTCCATGGAGTAAGAGCCGTTGCTGGGCACGTGACTATGACATCAATGATCATTCAATTGTCGCTACAGCCAAAAGTATTGGTCGGAGAGCAACGCGGTTTGCACCATTCGATTTCTCGTGACAAAATACGTCGGATTAGCCTCTTACCAGCAGCACTGGAACAGTTTTTCCACTTTTGCATTTTTGCCTGGTCTTTTTGTTAATTGAAATCGGATACACTGTACTATGCACAATCGCGACTGGTCGTTACTATATTCAACTTTTAACTATACGTTATGTGCCCTTCGGTAGCCCAGAAGACGTCAAATCTTTGGGCTAAGCCCATTTAATTCATCCAGCAATTGTTCTTACTTTTAAGTCCAAGACAATCTCATGTCTTTATCTACGTGTAGAAAAACCACACCATTTGTACATAAAAAACACAAGGTACTAGATACAGTCTGCTGTAAAAAGTACAACTGATCACTGACCCACATCAATAAAGTTCTAAAAGATGCGGAATTGGCCCAGGCATCGGCAGCTGTTTAAAAAATTGCAAATTTCCCTGGTTTCCATGGAGTAAGAGCCGTTGCTGGCACGTGACTATGACATCAATGATCATTCAATTGTCGCTACAGCCAAAAGTATTAGTCGGAGAGCAACGCGGTTTGCACCATTCGATTTCTCGTCACAAAATACGTCGGATTAGCCTCTTACCAGCAGCACTGGAACAGTTTTTACACTTTTGCATTTTTGCCTGGTCTTTTTGTTAATTGAAATCGGATACACTGTACTATGCACAATCGCGACTGGTCGTTACTATATTCAACTTTTAACTATACGTTATGTGCCCTTCGGTAGCCCAGAAGACGTCAAATCTTTGGGCTAAGCCCATTTAACTCATCCAGCAATTGTCTTACTTTTAAGTCCAAGACAATCTCAATGTCTTTATCTACGTGTAGAAAAACCACACCATTCGTACATAAAAAACACAATGTACTAGATACAGTCTGCTGTAAAAAGTACAACTGATCACTGAACCACATCTATAAGGTTCTAATAGATGCGGAATTGGGCCAGGCATCGGCAGCTGTTAAAAAATTGCATATTTCCCTGGTTTCCATGGAGTAAGAGCCGTTGCTGGGCACGTGACTATGACATCAATGATCATTCAATTGTGGCTACAGCCAAAAGTATGGTCGGAGAGCAACGCGGTTTGCACCATTCGATTTCTCGTGACAAAATACGTCGGATTAGCCTCTTACCAGCAGCACTGGAACAGTTTTTCCACTTTTGCATTTTTGCCTGGTCTTTTTGTTAATTGAAATCGGATACACTGTACTATGCACAATCGCGACTGGTCGTTACTATATTCAACTTTTAACTATACGTTATGTGCCCTTCGGTAGCCCAGAAGACGTCAAATCTTTGGGCTAAGCCCATTTAACTCATCAGCAATTGTCTTACTTTTAAGTCCAAGACAATTTCAATGTCTTTATCTACGTGTAGAAAAACCACACCATTCGTACATAAAAAACACAATGTACTAGATACAGTCTGCTGTAAAAAGTACAACTGATCACTGAACCACATCTATAAGGTTCTAATAGATGCGGAATTGGGCCAGGCATCGGCAGCTGTTTAAAAAATTGCAAATTTCCCTGGTTTCCATGGAGTAAGAGCCGTTGCTGGGCACGTGACTATGACATCAATGATCATTCAATTGTCGCTACAGCCAAAAGTATTGGTCGGAGAGCAACGCGGTTTGCACCATTCGATTTTTCGTCACAAAATACGTCGGATTAGCCTCTTACCAGCAGCACTGGAACAGTTTTTCCACTTTTGCATTTTTGCCTGGTCTTTTTGTTAATTTGAAATCGGATACAATCTACTATGTACAATCGCGACTGATCATTACTATATTCAACTTTTGACTATAAGTTATGTGCCCTTCTGTAGCCCAGAAGACGTCAAATTTTTGGGCTAAGCCCATTTAACTCACCCAGCAATTGTCTTACTTTTAAGTGCAAGACAATCTCAATGTCTTTATCTACGTGTAGAAAAACCACACCATTCGTACATAAAAAACACAATGTACTAGATACAGTCTGCTGTAAAAAGTACAACTGATCACTGAACCACATTTATAAGGTTCTAAAAGATGTGGAATTGGGCCAGGCATCGGCAGCTGTTTAGAAAATTGCAAATTTCCCTGGTTTCCATGGAGTAAGAGCCGTTGCTGGGCACGTGACTATGACATCAATGATCATTCAATTGTCGCTACAGCCAAAAGTATTGGTCGGAGAGCAACGCGGTTTGCACCATTCGATTTCTCGTGACAAAATACGTCGGATTAGCAGCAGCACTGGAACAGTTTTTCCACTTTTGCATTTTTGCCTGGTCTTTTTGTTAATTGAAATCGGATACACTGTACTATGCACAATCGCGACTGGTCGTTACTATATTCAACTTTTAACTATACGTTATGTGCCCTTCGGTAGCCCAGAAGACGTCAAATCTTTGGGCTAAGCCCATTTAACTCATCCAGCAATTGTCTTACTTTTAAGTCCAAGACAATCTCAATGTCTTTATCTACGTGTAGAAAAACCACACCATTCGTACATAAAAAACACAATGTACTAGATACAGTCTGCTGTAAAAAGTACAACTGATCACTGAACCACATCTATAAGGTTCTAATAGATGCGGAATTGGGCCAGGCATCGGCAGCTGTTTAAAAAATTGCAAATTTCCCTGGTTTCCATGGAGTAAGAGCCGTTGCTAGGCACGTGACTATGACATCAATGATCATTCAATTGTCGCTACAGCCAAAAGTATTGGTCGGAGAGCAACGCGGTTTGCACCATTCGATTTCTCGTCACAAAATACGTCGGATTAGCCTCTTACGAGCAGCACTGGAACAGTTTTTCCACTTTTGCATTTTTGCCTGGTCTTTTTGTTAATTGAAATCGGATACACTGTACTATGCACAATCGAGACTGGTCGTTACTATATTCAACTTTTAACTATACGTTATGTGCCCTTCGGTAGCCCAGAAGACGTCAAATCTTTGGGCTAAGCCCATTTAACTCATCCAGCAATTGTCTTACTTTTAAGTCCAAGACAATTTCAATGTCTTTATCTACGTGTAGAAAAACCACACCATTCGTACATAAAAACACAATGTACTAGATACAGTCTGCTGTAAAAAGTACAACTGATCACTGAACCACATCTATAAGGTTCTAATAGATGCGGAATTGGGCCAGGCATCGGCAGCTGTTTAAAAAATTGCAAATTTCCCTGGTTTCCATGGAGTAAGAGCCGTTGCTAGGCACGTGACTATGACATCAATGATCATTCAATGTCGCTACAGCCAAAAGTATTGGTCGGAGAGCAACGCGGTTTGCACCATTCGATTTCTCGTGACAAAATACGTCGGATTAGTCTCTTACCAGCAGCACTGGAACAGTTTTTCCACTTTTGCATTTTTTGCCTGGTCTTTTTGTTAATTGAAATCGGATACACTGTACTATGCACAATCGCGACTGGTCGTTACTATATTCAACTTTTAACTATACGTTATGTGCCCTTCGGTAGCCCAGAAGACGTCAAATCTTTGGGCTAAGCCCATTTAACTCATCCAGCAATTGTCTTACTTTTAAGTCCAAGACAATCTCAATGTCTTTATCTACGTGTAGAAAAACCACACCATTTGTACTTAAAAAAACACAAGGTACTAGATACAGTCTGCTGTAAAAAGTACAACTGATCACTGACCCACATCAATAAGGTTCTAAAAGATGCGGAATTGGCCTAGGCATCGGCAGCTGTTTAGAAAATTGCAAATTTCCCTGGTTTCCATGGAGTAAGAGCCGTTGCTGGGCACGTGACTATGACATCAATGATCATTCAATTGTCGCTACAGCCAAAAGTATTGGTCGGAGAGCAACGCGGTTTGCACCATTCGATTTCTCGTGACAAAATACGTCGGATTAGCCTCTTACCAGCAGCACTGGAACAGTTTTTCCACTTTTGCATTTTTGCCTGGTCTTTTTGTTAATTGAAATCGGATACACTGTACTATGCACAATCGCGACTGGTCGTTACTATATTCAACTTTTAACTATACGTTATGTGCCCTTCGGTAGCCCAGAAGACGTCAAATCTTTGGGCTAAGCCCATTTAACTCATCCAGCAATTGTCTTACTTTTAAGTCCAAAGACAATCTCAATGTCTTTATCTACGTGTAGAAAAACCACACCATTCGTACATAAAAAACACAATGTACTAGATACAGTCTGCTGTAAAAAGTACAACTGATCACTGAACCACATCTATAAGGTTCTAATAGATGCGGAATTGGGCCAGGCATCGGCAGCTGTTAAAAAATTGCATATTTCCCTGGTTTCCATGGAGTAAGAGCCGTTGCTAGGCACGTGACTATGACATCAATGATCATTCAATTGTGGCTACAGCCAAAAGTATTGGTCGGAGAGCAACGCGGTTTGCACCATTCGATTTCTCGTCACAAAATACGTCGGATTAGTCTCTTACCAGCAGCACTGGAACAGTTTTTCCACTTTTGCATTTTTGCCTGGTCTTTTTGTTAATTGAAATCGGATACACTGTACTATGCACAATCGCGACTGGTCGTTACTATATTCAACTTTTAACTATACGTTATGTGCCCTTCGGTAGCCCAGAAGACGTCAAATCTTTGGGCTAAGCCCATTTAACTCATCCAGCAATTGTCTTACTTTTAAGTCCAAGACAATCTCAATGTCTTTATCTACGTGTAGAAAAACCACACCATTCGTACATAAAAAACACAATGTACTAGATACAGTCTGCTGTAAAAAGTACAACTGATCACTGAACCACATCTATAATTTTCTAATAGATGCGGAATTGGGCCAGGCATCGGCAGCTGTTAAAAAATTGCATATTTCCCTGGTTTCCATGGAGTAAGAGCCGTTGCTGGGCACGTGACTATGACATCAATGATCATTCAATTGTGGCTACAGCCAAAAGTATTGGTCGGAGAGCAACGCGGTTTGCACCATTCGATTTCTCGTGACAAAATACGTCGGATTAGCCTCTTACCAGCAGCACTGGAACAGTTTTTCCACTTTTGCATTTTTGCCTGGTCTTTTTGTTAATTGAAATCGGATACACTGTACTATGCACAATCGCGACTGGTCGTTACTATATTCAACTTTTAACTATACGTTATGTGCCCTTCGGTAGCCCAGAAGACGTCAAATCTTTGGGCTAAGCCCATTTAACTCATCCAGCAATTGTCTTACTTTTAAGTCCAAGACAATTTCAATGTCTTTATCTACGTGTAGAAAAACCACACCATTCGTACATAAAAAACACAATGTACTAGATACAGTCTGCTGTAAAAAGTACAACTGATCACTGAACCACATCTATAAGGTTCTAATAGATGCGGAATTGGGCCAGGCATCGGCAGCTGTTTAAAAAATTGCAAATTTCCCTGGTTTCCATGGAGTAAGAGCCGTTGCTGGGCACGTGACTATGACATCAATGATCATTCAATTGTCGCTACAGCCAAAAGTATTGGTCGGAGAGCAACGCGGTTTGCACCATTCGATTTTTCGTCACAAAATACGTCGGATTAGCCTCTTACCAGCAGCACTGGAACAGTTTTTCCACTTTTGCATTTTTGCCTGGTCTTTTTGTTAATTTGAAATCGGATACAATCTACTATGTACAATCGCGACTGATCATTACTATATTCAACTTTTGACTATAAGTTATGTGCCCTTCTGTAGCCCAGAAGACGTCAAATTTTTGGGCTAAGCCCATTTAACTCACCCAGCAATTGTCTTACTTTTAAGTGCAAGACAATCTCAATGTCTTTATCTACGTGTAGAAAAACCACACCATTCGTACATAAAAAACACAATGTACTAGATACAGTCTGCTGTAAAAAGTACAACTGATCACTGAACCACATCTATAAGGTTCTAATAGATGCGGAATTGGGCCAGGCATCGGCAGCTGTTAAAAAATTGCATATTTCCCTGGTTTCCATGGAGTAAGAGCCGTTGCTGGGCACGTGACTATGACATCAATGATCATTCAATTGTGGCTACAGCCAAAAGTATTGGTCGGAGAGCAACGCGGTTTGCACCATTCGATTTCTCGTCACAAAATACGTCGGATTAGTCTCTTACCAGCAGCACTGGAACAGTTTTTTCCACTTTTGCATTTTTGCCTGGTCTTTTTGTTAATTGAAATCGGATACACTGTACTATGCACAATCGCGACTGGTCGTTACTATATTCAACTTTTAACTATACGTTATGTGCCCTTCGGTAGCCCAGAAGACGTCAAATCTTTGGGCTAAGCCCATTTAACTCATCCAGCAATTGTCTTACTTTTAAGTCCAAGACAATCTCAATGTCTTTATCTACGTGTAGAAAAACCACACCATTCGTACATAAAAAACACAATGTACTAGATACAGTCTGCTGTAAAAAGTACAACTGATCACTGAACCACATCTATAAGGTTCTAATAGATGCGGAATTGGGCCAGGCATCGGCAGCTGTTAAAAAATTGCATATTTCCCTGGTTTCCATGGAGTAAGAGCCGTTGCTGGGCACGTGACTATGACATCAATGATCATTCAATTGTGGCTACAGCCAAAAGTATTGGTCGGAGAGCAACGCGGTTTGCACCATTCGATTTCTCGTGACAAAATACGTCGGATTAGCCTCTTACCAGCAGCACTGGAACAGTTTTTCCACTTTTGCATTTTTGCCTGGTCTTTTTGTTAATTGAAATCGGATACACTGTACTATGCACAATCGCGACTGGTCGTTACTATATTCAACTTTTAACTATACGTTATGTGCCCTTCGGTAGCCCAGAAGACGTCAAATCTTTGGGCTAAGCCCATTTAACTCATCCAGCAATTGTCTTACTTTTAAGTCCAAGACAATTTCAATGTCTTTATCTACGTGTAGAAAAACCACACCATTCGTACATAAAAAACACAATGTACTAGATACAGTCTGCTGTAAAAAGTACAACTGATCACTGAACCACATCTATAAGGTTCTAATAGATGCGGAATTGGGCCAGGCATCGGCAGCTGTTTAAAAAATTGCAAATTTCCCTGGTTTCCATGGAGTAAGAGCCGTTGCTGGGCACGTGACTATGACATCAATGATCATTCAATTGTCGCTACAGCCAAAAGTATTGGTCGGAGAGCAACGCGGTTTGCACCATTCGATTTTTCGTCACAAAATACGTCGGATTAGCCTCTTACCAGCAGCACTGGAACAGTTTTTTCCACTTTTGCATTTTTGCCTGGTCTTTTTGTTAATTTGAAATCGGATACAATCTACTATGTACAATCGCGACTGATCATTACTATATTCAACTTTTGACTATAAGTTATGTGCCCTTCTGTAGCCCAGAAGACGTCATTTTTGGGCTAAGCCCATTTAACTCACCCAGCAATTGTCTTACTTTTAAGTGCAAGACAATCTCAATGTCTTTATCTACGTGTAGAAAAACCACACCATTCGTACATAAAAAACACAATGTACTAGATACAGTCTGCTGTAAAAAGTACAACTGATCACTGAACCACATTTATAAGGTTCTAAAAGATGCGGAATTGGGCCAGGCATCGGCAGCTGTTTAGAAAATTGCAAATTTCCCTGGTTTCCATGGAGTAAGAGCCGTTGCTGGGCACGTGACTATGACATCAATGATCATTCAATTGTCGCTACAGCCAAAAGTATTGGTCGGAGAGCAACGCGGTTTGCACCATTCGATTTCTCGTGACAAAATACGTCGGATTAGCCTCTTACCAGCAGCACTGGAACAGTTTTTCCACTTTTGCATTTTTGCCTGGTCTTTTTGTTAATTGAAATCGGATACACTGTACTATGCACAATCGCGACTGGTCGTTACTATATTCAACTTTTAACTATACGTTATGTGCCCTTCGGTAGCCCAGAAGACGTCAAATCTTTGGGCTAAGCCCATTTAACTCATCCAGCAATTGTCTTACTTTTAAGTCCAAGACAATCTCAATGTCTTTATCTACGTGTAGAAAAACCACACCATTCGTACATAAAAAACACAATGTACTAGATACAGTCTGCTGTAAAAAGTACAACTGATCACTGAACCACATCTATAAGGTTCTAATAGATGCGGAATTGGGCCAGGCATCGGCAGCTGTTTAAAAAATTGCAAATTTCCCTGGTTTCCATGGAGTAAGAGCCGTTGCTAGGCACGTGACTATGACATCAATGATCATTCAATTGTCGCTACAGCCAAAAGTATTGGTCGGAGAGCAACGCGGTTTGCACCATTCGATTTCTCGTGACAAAATACGTCGGATTAGTCTCTTACCAGCAGCACTGGAACAGTTTTTCCACTTTTGCATTTTTGCCTGGTCTTTTTGTTAATTGAAATCGGATACACTGTACTATGCACAATCGCGACTGGTCGTTACTATATTCAACTTTTAACTATACGTTATGTGCCCTTCGGTAGCCCAGAAGACGTCAAATCTTTGGGCTAAGCCCATTTAACTCATCCAGCAATTGTCTTACTTTTAAGTCCAAGACAATCTCAATGTCTTTATCTACGTGTAGAAAAACCACACCATTTGTACTTAAAAAAACACAAGGTACTAGATACAGTCTGCTGTAAAAAGTACAACTGATCACTGACCCACATCAATAAGGTTCTAAAAGATGCGGAATTGGCCTAGGCATCGGCAGCTGTTTAGAAAATTGCAAATTTCCCTGGTTTCCATGGAGTAAGAGCCGTTGCTGGGCACGTGACTATGACATCAATGATCATTCAATTGTCGCTACAGCCAAAAGTATTGGTCGGAGAGCAACGCGGTTTGCACCATTCTATTTCTCGTGACAAAATACGTCGGATTAGCCTCTTACCAGCAGCACTGGAACAGTTTTTCCACTTTTGCATTTTTGCCTGGTCTTTTTGTTAATTGAAATCGGATACCTTGTACTATGCACAATCGCGACTGGTCGTTACTATATTCAACTTTTAACTATACGTTATGTGCCCTTCGGTAGCCCAGAAGACGTCAAATCTTTGGGCTAAGCCCATTTAACTCATCCAGCAATTGTCTTACTTTTAAGTCCAAGACAATCTCAATGTCTTTATCTACGTGTAGAAAAACCACACCATTCGTACATAAAAAACACAATGTACTAGATACAGTCTGCTGTAAAAAGTACAACTGATCACTGAACCACATCTATAAGGTTCTAATAGATGCGGAATTGGGCCAGGCATCGGCAGCTGTTTAAAAAATTGCAAATTTCCCTGGTTTCCATGGAGTAAGAGCCGTTGCTAGGCACGTGACTATGACATCAATGATCATTCAATTGTCGCTACAGCCAAAAGTATTGGTCGGAGAGCAACGCGGTTTGCACCATTCGATTTCTCGTGACAAAATACGTCGGATTAGCTTCTTACCAGCAGCACTGGAACAGTTTTTCCACTTTTGCATTTTTGCCTGGTCTTTTTGTTAATTGAAATCGGATACACTGTACTATGCACAATCGCGACTGGTCGTTACTATATTCAACTTTTAACTATACGTTATGTGCCCTTCGGTAGCCCAGAAGACGTCAAATCTTTGGGCTAAGCCCATTTAACTCATCCAGCAATTGTCTTACTTTTAAGTCCAAGACAATTTCAATGTCTTTATCTACGTGTAGAAAAACCACACCATTCGTACATAAAAAACACAATGTACTAGATACAGTCTGCTGTAAAAAGTACAACTGATCACTGAACCACATCTATAAGGTTCTAATAGATGCGGAATTGGGCCAGGCATCGGCAGCTGTTTAAAAAATTGCAAATTTCCCTGGTTTCCATGGAGTAAGAGCCGTTGCTGGGCACGTGACTATGACATCAATGATCATTCAATTGTCGCTACAGCCAAAAGTATTGGTCGGAGAGCAACGCGGTTTGCACCATTCGATTTTTCGTCACAAAATACGTCGGATTAGCCTCTTACCAGCAGCACTGGAACAGTTTTTCCACTTTTGCATTTTTGCCTGGTCTTTTTGTTAATTTGAAATCGGATACAATCTACTATGTACAATCGCGACTGATCATTACTATATTCAACTTTTGACTATAAGTTATGTGCCCTTCTGTAGCCCAGAAGACGTCAAATTTTTGGGCTAAGCCCATTTAACTCACCCAGCAATTGTCTTACTTTTAAGTGCAAGACAATCTCAATGTCTTTATCTACGTGTAGAAAAACCACACCATTCGTACATAAAAAACACAATGTACTAGATACAGTCTGCTGTAAAAAGTACAACTGATCACTGAACCACATCTATAAGGTTCTAATAGATGCGGAATTGGGCCAGGCATCGGCAGCTGTTAAAAAATTGCATATTTCCCTGGTTTCCATGGAGTAAGAGCCGTTGCTGGGCACGTGACTATGACATCAATGATCATTCAATTGTGGCTACAGCCAAAAGTATTGGTCGGAGAGCAACGCGGTTTGCACCATTCGATTTCTCGTCACAAAATACGTCGGATTAGTCTCTTACCAGCAGCACTGGAACAGTTTTTCCACTTTTGCATTTTTGCCTGGTCTTTTTGTTAATTGAAATCGGATACACTGTACTATGCACAATCGCGACTGGTCGTTACTATATTCAACTTTTAACTATACGTTATGTGCCCTTCGGTAGCCCAGAAGACGTCAAATCTTTGGGCTAAGCCCATTTAACTCATCCAGCAATTGTCTTACTTTTAAGTCCAAGACAATCTCAATGTCTTTATCTACGTGTAGAAAAACCACACCATTCGTACATAAAAAACACAATGTACTAGATACAGTCTGCTGTAAAAAGTACAACTGATCACTGAACCACATCTATAAGGTTCTAATAGATGCGGAATTGGGCCAGGCATCGGCAGCTGTTAAAAAATTGCATATTTCCCTGGTTTCCATGGAGTAAGAGCCGTTGCTGGGCACGTGACTATGACATCAATGATCATTCAATTGTGGCTACAGCCAAAAGTATTGGTCGGAGAGCAACGCGGTTTGCACCATTCGATTTCTCGTGACAAAATACGTCGGATTAGCCTCTTACCAGCAGCACTGGAACAGTTTTTCCACTTTTGCATTTTTGCCTGGTCTTTTTGTTAATTGAAATCGGATACACTGTACTATGCACAATCGCGACTGGTCGTTACTATATTCAACTTTTAACTATACGTTATGTGCCCTTCGGTAGCCCAGAAGACGTCAAATCTTTGGGCTAAGCCCATTTAACTCATCCAGCAATTGTCTTACTTTTAAGTCCAAGACAATTTCAATGTCTTTATCTACGTGTAGAAAAACCACACCATTCGTACATAAAAAACACAATGTACTAGATACAGTCTGCTGTAAAAAGTACAACTGATCACTGAACCACATCTATAAGGTTCTAATAGATGCGGAATTGGGCCAGGCATCGGCAGCTGTTTAAAAAATTGCAAATTTTCCCTGGTTTCCATGGAGTAAGAGCCGTTGCTGGGCACGTGACTATGACATCAATGATCATTCAATTGTCGCTACAGCCAAAAGTATTGGTCGGAGAGCAACGCGGTTTGCACCATTCGATTTTTCGTCACAAAATACGTCGGATTAGCCTCTTACCAGCAGCACTGGAACAGTTTTTCCACTTTTGCATTTTTGCCTGGTCTTTTTGTTAATTTGAAATCGGATACAATCTACTATGTACAATCGCGACTGATCATTACTATATTCAACTTTTGACTATAAGTTATGTGCCCTTCTGTAGCCCAGAAGACGTCAAATTTTTGGGCTAAGCCCATTTAACTCACCCAGCAATTGTCTTACTTTTAAGTGCAAGACAATCTCAATGTCTTTATCTACGTGTAGAAAAACCACACCATTCGTACATAAAAAACACAATGTACTAGATACAGTCTGCTGTAAAAAGTACAACTGATCACTGAACCACAATTTATAAGGTTCTAAAAGATGCGGAATTGGGCCAGGCATCGCAGCTGTTTAGAAAATTGCAAATTTCCCTGGTTTCCATGGAGTAAGAGCCGTTGCTGGGCACGTGACTATGACATCAATGATCATTCAATTGTCGCTACAGCCAAAAGTATTGGTCGGAGAGCAACGCGGTTTGCACCATTCGATTTCTCGTGACAAAATACGTCGGATTAGCCTCTACCAGCAGCACTGGAACAGTTTTTCCACTTTTGCATTTTTGCCTGGTCTTTTTGTTAATTGAAATCGGATACACTGTACTATGCACAATCGCGACTGGTCGTTACTATATTCAACTTTTAACTATACGTTATGTGCCCTTCGGTAGCCCAGAAGACGTCAAATCTTTGGGCTAAGCCATTTAACTCATCCAGCAATTGTCTTACTTTTAAGTCCAAGACAATCTCAATGTCTTTATCTACGTGTAGAAAAACCACACCATTCGTACATAAAAAACACAATGTACTAGATACAGTCTGCTGTAAAAAGTACAACTGATCACTGAACCACATCTATAAGGTTCTAATAGATGCGGAATTGGGCCAGGCATCGGCAGCTGTTTAAAAAATTGCAAATTTCCCTGGTTTCCATGGAGTAAGAGCCGTTGCTAGGCACGTGACTATGACATCAATGATCATTCAATTGTCGCTACAGCCAAAAGTATTGGTCGGAGAGCAACGCGGTTTGCACATTCGATTTCTCGTGACAAAATACGTCGGATTAGTCTCTTACCAGCAGCACTGGAACAGTTTTTCCACTTTTGCATTTTTGCCTGGTCTTTTGTTAATTGAAATCGGATACACTGTACTATGCACAATCGCGACTGGTCGTTACTATATTCAACTTTTAACTATACGTTATGTGCCCTTCGGTAGCCCAGAAGACGTCAAATCTTTGGGCTAAGCCCATTTAACTCATCCAGCAATTGTCTTACTTTTAAGTCCAAGACAATCTCAATGTCTTTATCTACGTGTAGAAAAACCACACCATTTGTACTTAAAAAAACACAAGGTACTAGATACAGTCTGCTGTAAAAAGTACAACTGATCACTGACCCACATCAATAAGGTTCTAAAAGATGCGGAATTGGCCTAGGCATCGGCAGCTGTTTAGAAAATTGCAAATTTCCCTGGTTTCCATGGAGTAAGAGCCGTTGCTGGGCACGTGACTATGACATCAATGATCATTCAATTGTCGCTACAGCCAAAAGTATTGGTCGGAGAGCAACGCGGTTTGCACCATTCTATTTCTCGTGACAAAATACGTCGGATTAGCCTCTTACCAGCAGCACTGGAACAGTTTTTCCACTTTTGCATTTTTGCCTGGTCTTTTTGTTAATTGAAATCGGATACCTTGTACTATGCACAATCGCGACTGGTCGTTACTATATTCAACTTTTAACTATACGTTATGTGCCCTTCGGTAGCCCAGAAGACGTCAAATCTTTGGGCTAAGCCATTTAACTCATCCAGCAATTGTCTTACTTTTAAGTCCAAGACAATCTCAATGTCTTTATCTACGTGTAGAAAAACCACACCATTCGTACATAAAAAACACAATGTACTAGATACAGTCTGCTGGTAAAAAGTACAACTGATCACTGAACCACATCTATAAGGTTCTAATAGATGCGGAATTGGGCCAGGCATCGGCAGCTGTTTAAAAATTGCAAATTTCCCTGGTTTCCATGGAGTAAGAGCCGTTGCTAGGCACGTGACTATGACATCAATGATCATTCAATTGTCGCTACAGCCAAAAGTATTGGTCGGAGAGCAACGCGGTTTGCACCATTCGATTTCTCGTGACAAAATACGTCGGATTAGCTTCTTACCAGCAGCACTGGAAACAGTTTTTCCACTTTTGCATTTTTGCCTGGTCTTTTTGTTAATTGAAATCGGATACACTGTACTATGCACAATCGCGACTGGTCGTTACTATATTCAACTTTTAACTATACGTTATGTGCCCTTCGGTAGCCCAGAAGACGTCAAATCTTTGGGCTAAGCCCATTTAACTCATCCAGCAATTGTCTTACTTTTAAGTCCAAGACAATCTCAATGTCTTTATCTACGTGTAGAAAAACCACACCATTTGTACTTAAAAAAACACAAGGTACTAGATACAGTCTGCTGTAAAAAGTACAACTGATCACTGACCCACATCAATAAGGTTCTAAAAGATGCGGAATTGGCCTAGGCATCGGCAGCTGTTTAGAAAATTGCAAATTTCCCTGGTTTCCATGGAGTAAGAGCCGTTGCTGGGCACGTGACTATGACATCAATGATCATTCAATTGTCGCTACAGCCAAAAGTATTGGTCGGAGAGCAACGCGGTTGCACCATTCGATTTCTCGTGACAAAATACGTCGGATTAGCCTCTTACCAGCAGCACTGGAACAGTTTTTCCACTTTTGCATTTTTGCCTGGTCTTTTTGTTAATTGAAATCGGATACACTGTACTATGCACAATCGCGACTGGTCGTTACTATATTCAACTTTTAACTATACGTTATGTGCCCTTCGGTAGCCAGAAGACGTCAAATCTTTTGGGCTAAGGCCCATTTAACTCATCCAGCAATTGTCTTACTTTTAAGTGCAAGACAATCTCAATGTCTTTATCTACGTGTAGAAAAACCACACCATATTGTACATAAAAAACACAATGTACTAGATACAGTCTGCTGTAAAAAGTACAACTGATCACTGAACCACATTTATAAGGTTCTAAAAGATGCGGAATTGGGCCAGGCATCGGCAGCTGTTTAGAAAATTGCAAATTTCCCTGGTTTCCATGGAGTAAGAGCCGTTGCTGGCACGTGACTATGACATCAATGATCATTCAATTGTCGCTACAGCCAAAAGTATTGGTCGGAGAGCAACGCGGTTTGCACCATTCGATTTCTCGTGACAAAATACGTCGGATTAGCCTCTTACCAGCAGCACTGGAACAGTTTTTCCACTTTTGCATTTTGCCTGGTCTTTTTGTTAATTGAAATCGGATACACTGTACTATGCACAATCGCGACTGGTCGTTACTATATTCAACTTTTAACTATACGTTATGTGCCCTTCGGTAGCCCAGAAGACGTCAAATCTTTGGGCTAAGCCCATTTAATTCATCCAGCAATTGTCTTACTTTTAAGTCCAAGACAATCTCAATGTCTTTATCTACGTGTAGAAAAACCACACCATTCGTACATAAAAAACACAATGTACTAGATACAGTCTGCTGTAAAAAGTACAACTGATCACTGAACCACATCTATAAGGTTTCTAATAGATGCGGAATTGGGCCAGGCATCGGCAGCTGTTTAAAAAATTGCAAATTTCCCTGGTTTCCATGGAGTAAGAGCCGTTGCTAGGCACGTGACTATGACATCAATGATCATTCAATTGTCGCTACAGCCAAAAGTATTGGTCGGAGAGCAACGCGGTTTGCACCATTCGATTTCTCGTGACAAATACGTCGGATTAGGTCTCTTACCAGCAGCACTGGAACAGTTTTTCACTTTTGCATTTTTGCCTGGTCTTTTTGTTAATTGAAATCGGATACACTGTACTATGCACAATCGCGACTGGTCGTTACTATATTCAACTTTTAACTATACGTTATGTGCCCTTCGGTAGCCCAGAAGACGTCAAATCTTTGGGCTAAGCCCATTTAACTCATCCAGCAATTGTCTTACTTTTAAGTCCAAGACAATCTCAATGTCTTTATCTACGTGTAGAAAAACCACACCATTTGTACTTAAAAAAACACAAGGTACTAGATACAGTCTGCTGTAAAAGTACAACTGATCACTGACCCACATCAATAAGGTTCTAAAAGATGCGGAATTGGCCTAGGCATCGGCAGCTGTTTAGAAAATTGCAAATTTCCCTGGTTTCCATGGAGTAAGAGCCGTTGCTGGGCACGTGACTATGACATCAATGATCATTCAATTGTTCGCTACAGCCAAAAGTATTGGTTGGAGAGCAACGCGGTTTGCACCATTCGATTTCTCGTGACAAAATACGTCGGATTAGCCTCTTACCAGCAGCACTGGAACAGTTTTTCCACTTTTGCATTTTTGCCTGGTCTTTTTGTTAATTGAAATCGGATACACTGTACTATGCACAATCGCGACTGGTCGTTACTATATTCAACTTTTAACTATACGTTATGTGCCCTTCTGTAGCCCAGAAGACGTCAAATCTTTGGGCTAAGCCCATTTAACTCATCCAGCAATTGTCTTACTTCTAAGTCCAAGACAATTTCAATGTCTTTATCTACGTGTAGAAAAACCACACCATTCGTACATAAAAAACACAATGTACTAGATACAGTCTGCTGTAAAAAGTACAACTGATCACTGAACCACATCTATAAGGTTCTAATAGATGCGGAATTGGGCCAGGCATCGGCAGCTGTTTAAAAAATTGCAAATTTCCCTGGTTTCCATGGAGTAAGAGCCGTTGCTGGGCACGTGACTATGACATCAATGATCATTCAATTGTCGCTACAGCCAAAAGTATTGGTCGGAGAGCAACGCGGTTTGCACCATTCGATTTTTCGTCACAAAATACGTCGGATTAGCCTCTTACCAGCAGCACTGGAACAGTTTTTCCACTTTTGCATTTTTGCCTGGTCTTTTTGTTAATTTGAAATCGGATACAATCTACTATGTACAATCGCGACTGATCATTACTATATTCAACTTTTGACTATAAGTTATGTGCCCTTCTGTAGCCCAGAAGACGTCAAATTTTTGGGCTAAGCCCATTTAACTCACCCAGCAATTGTCTTACTTTTAAGTGCAAGACAATCTCAATGTCTTTATCTACGTGTAGAAAAACCACACCATTCGTACATAAAAAACACAATGTACTAGATACAGTCTGCTGTAAAAAGTAC
This sequence comes from Liolophura sinensis, assembly GCF_032854445.1. Classification (NCBI taxonomy): domain Eukaryota; kingdom Metazoa; phylum Mollusca; class Polyplacophora; order Chitonida; family Chitonidae; genus Liolophura; species Liolophura sinensis. Next base: position 44,573 of record NW_027018083.1, on the reverse strand, counting down.
AACTGATCACTGAACCACATTTATAAGGTTCTAAAAGATGCGGAATTGGGCCAGGCATCGGCAGCTGTTAAAAAATTGCATATTTCCCTGGTTTCCATGGAGTAAGAGCCGTTGCTGGGCACGTGACTATGACAAAAATGATCATTCAATTGTGGCTACAGCCAAAAGTATTGGTCGGAGAGCAACGCGGTTTGCACCATTCGATTTCTCGTGACAAAATACGTCGGATTAGCCTCTTACCAGCAGCACTGGAACAGTTTTTACACTTTTGCATTTTTGCCTGGTCTTTTTGTTAATTGAAATCGGATACACTGTACTATGCACAATCGCGACTGGTCGTTACTATATTCAACTTTTAACTATACGTTATGTGCCCTTCGGTAGCCCAGAAGACGTCAAATCTTTGGGCTAAGCCCATTTAACTCATCCAGCAATTGTCTTACTTTTAAGTCCAAGACAATCTCAATGTCTTTATCTACGTGTAGAAAAACCACACCATTCGTACATAAAAAAACACAATGTACTAGATACAGTCTGCTGTAAAAAGTACAACTCATCACTGAACCACATTTATAAGGCTATAATAGATGCGGAATTGGGCCAGGCATCGGCAGCTGTTAAAAAATTGCATATTTCCCTGGTTTCCATGGAGTAAGAGCCGTTGCTGGGCACGTGACTATGACATCAATGATCATTCAATTGTCGCTACAGCCAAAAGTATTGGTTGGAGAGCAACGCGGTTTGCACCATTCGATTTCTCGTGACAAAATACGTCGGATTAGCCTCTTACGAGCAGCACTGGAACAGTTTTTCCACTTTTGCATTTTTGCCTGGTCTTTTTGTTAATTGAAATCGGATACACTGTACTATGCACAATCGAGACTGGTCGTTACTATATTCAACTTTTAACTATACGTTATGTGCCCTTCGGTAGCCCAGAAGACGTCAAATCTTTGGGCTAAGCCCATTTAACTCATCCAGCAATTGTTTTACTTTTAAGTCCAAGACAATTTCAATGTCTTTATCTACGTGTAGAAAAACCACACCATTCGTACATAAAAAACACAATGTACTAGATACAGTCTGCTGTAAAAAGTACAACTGATCACTGAACCACATCTATAAGGTTCTAATAGATGCGGAATTGGGCCAGGCATCGGCAGCTGTTTAAAAAATTGCAAATTTCCCTGGTTTCCATGGAGTAAGAGCCGTTGCTAGGCACGTGACTATGACATCAATGATCATTCAATTGTGGCTACAGCCAAAAGTATTGGTCGGAGAGCAACGCGGTTTGCACCATTCGATTTCTCGTGACAAAATACGTCGGATTAGTCTCTTACCAGCAGCACTGGAACAGTTTTTCCACTTTTGCATTTTTGCCTGGTCTTTTTGTTAATTGAAATCGGATACACTGTACTATGCACAATCGCGACTGGTCGTTACTATATTCAACTTTTAACTATACGTTATGTGCCCTTCGGTAGCCCAGAAGACGTCAAATCTTTGGGCTAAGCCCATTTAACTCATCCAGCAATTGTCTTACTTTTAAGTCCAAGACAATCTCAATGTCTTTATCTACGTGTAGAAAAACCACACCATTTGTACTTAAAAAAACACAAGGTACTAGATACAGTCTGCTGTAAAAAGTACAACTGATCACTGACCCACATCAATAAGGTTCTAAAAGATGCGGAATTGGCCTAGGCATCGGCAGCTGTTTAGAAAATTGCAAATTTCCCTGGTTTCCATGGAGTAAGAGCCGTTGCTGGGCACGTGACTATGACATCAATGATCATTCAATTGTCGCTACAGCCAAAAGTATTGGTCGGAGAGCAACGCGGTTTGCACCATTCGATTTCTCGTGACAAAATACGTCGGATTAGCCTCTTACCAGCAGCACTGGAACAGTTTTTCCACTTTTGCATTTTTGCCTGGTCTTTTTGTTAATTGAAATCGGATACACTGTACTATGCACAATCGCGACTGGTCGTTACTATATTCAACTTTTAACTATACGTTATGTGCCCTTCGGTAGCCCAGAAGACGTCAAATCTTTGGGCTAAGCCCATTTAACTCATCCAGCAATTGTCTTACTTTTAAGTCCAAGACAATCTCAATGTCTTTATCTACGTGTAGAAAAACCACACCATTCGTACATAAAAAACACAATGTACTAGATACAGTCTGCTGTAAAAAGTACAACTGATCACTGAACCACATCTATAAGGTTCTAATAGATGCGGAATTGGGCCAGGCATCGGCAGCTGTTTAAAAAATTGCAAATTTCCCTGGTTTCCATGGAGTAAGAGCCGTTGCTAGGCACGTGACTATGACATCAATGATCATTCAATTGTCGCTACAGCCAAAAGTATTGGTCGGAGAGCAACGCGGTTTGCACCATTCGATTTCTCGTGACAAAATACGTCGGATTAGTCTCTTACCAGCAGCACTGGAACAGTTTTTCCACTTTTGCATTTTTGCCTGGTCTTTTTGTTAATTGAAATCGGATACACTGTACTATGCACAATCGCGACTGGTCGTTACTATATTCAACTTTTAACTATACGTTATGTGCCCTTCGGTAGCCCAGAAGACGTCAAATCTTTGGGCTAAGCCCATTTAACTCATCCAGCAATTGTCTTACTTTTAAGTCCAAGACAATCTCAATGTCTTTATCTACGTGTAGAAAAACCACACCATTTGTACTTAAAAAAACACAAGGTACTAGATACAGTCTGCTGTAAAAAGTACAACTGATCACTGACCCACATCAATAAGGTTCTAAAAGATGCGGAATTGGCCTAGGCATCGGCAGCTGTTTAGAAAATTGCAAATTTCCCTGGTTTCCATGGAGTAAGAGCCGTTGCTGGGCACGTGACTATGACATCAATGATCATTCAATTGTCGCTACAGCCAAAAGTATTGGTCGGAGAGCAACGCGGTTTGCACCATTCGATTTCTCGTGACAAAATACGTCGGATTAGCCTCTTACCAGCAGCACTGGAACAGTTTTTCCACTTTTGCATTTTTGCCTGGTCTTTTTGTTAATTGAAATCGGATACACTGTACTATGCACAATCGCGACTGGTCGTTACTATATTCAACTTTTAACTATACGTTATGTGCCCTTCGGTAGCCCAGAAGACGTCAAATCTTTGGGCTAAGCCCATTTAACTCATCCAGCAATTGTCTTACTTTTAAGTCCAAGACAATCTCAATGTCTTTATCTACGTGTAGAAAAACCACACCATTCGTACATAAAAAACACAATGTACTAGATACAGTCTGCTGTAAAAAGTACAACTGATCACTGAACCACATCTATAAGGTTCTAATAGATGCGGAATTGGGCCAGGCATCGGCAGCTGTTAAAAAATTGCATATTTCCCTGGTTTCCATGGAGTAAGAGCCGTTGCTGGGCACGTGACTATGACATCAATGATCATTCAATTGTCGCTACAGCCAAAAGTATTGGTCGGAGAGCAACGCGGTTTGCACCATTCGATTTCTCGTCACAAAATACGTCGGATTAGCCTCTTACCAGCAGCACTGGAACAGTTTTTCCACTTTTGCATTTTTGCCTGGTCTTTTTGTTAATTGAAATCGGATACACTGTACTATGCACAATCGCGACTGGTCGTTACTATATTCAACTTTTAACTATACGTTATGTGCCCTTCGGTAGCCCAGAAGACGTCAAATCTTTGGGCTAAGCCCATTTAACTCATCCAGCAATTGTCTTACTTTTAAGTCCAAGACAATCTCAATGTCTTTATCTACGTGTAGAAAAACCACACCATTCGTACATAAAAAACACAATGTACTAGATACAGTCTGCTGTAAAAAGTACAACTGATCACTGAACCACATCTATAAGGTTCTAATAGATGCGGAATTGGGCCAGGCATCGGCAGCTGTTAAAAAATTGCATATTTCCCTGGTTTCCATGGAGTAAGAGCCGTTGCTGGGCACGTGACTATGACATCAATGATCATTCAATTGTGGCTACAGCCAAAAGTATTGGTCGGAGAGCAACGCGGTTTGCACCATTCGATTTCTCGTGACAAAATACGTCGGATTAGCCTCTTACCAGCAGCACTGGAACAGTTTTTCCACTTTTGCATTTTTGCCTGGTCTTTTTGTTAATTGAAATCGGATACACTGTACTATGCACAATCGCGACTGGTCGTTACTATATTCAACTTTTAACTATACGTTATGTGCCCTTCGGTAGCCCAGAAGACGTCAAATCTTTGGGCTAAGCCCATTTAACTCATCCAGCAATTGTCTTACTTTTAAGTCCAAGACAATTTCAATGTCTTTATCTACGTGTAGAAAAACCACACCATTCGTACATAAAAAACACAATGTACTAGATACAGTCTGCTGTAAAAAGTACAACTGATCACTGAACCACATCTATAAGGTTCTAATAGATGCGGAATTGGGCCAGGCATCGGCAGCTGTTTAAAAAATTGCAAATTTCCCTGGTTTCCATGGAGTAAGAGCCGTTGCTGGGCACGTGACTATGACATCAATGATCATTCAATTGTCGCTACAGCCAAAAGTATTGGTCGGAGAGCAACGCGGTTTGCACCATTCGATTTTTCGTCACAAAATACGTCGGATTAGCCTCTTACCAGCAGCACTGGAACAGTTTTTCCACTTTTGCATTTTTGCCTGGTCTTTTTGTTAATTTGAAATCGGATACAATCTACTATGTACAATCGCGACTGATCATTACTATATTCAACTTTTGACTATAAGTTATGTGCCCTTCTGTAGCCCAGAAGACGTCAAATTTTTGGGCTAAGCCCATTTAACTCACCCAGCAATTGTCTTACTTTTAAGTGCAAGACAATCTCAATGTCTTTATCTACGTGTAGAAAAACCACACCATTCGTACATAAAAAACACAATGTACTAGATACAGTCTGCTGTAAAAAGTACAACTGATAACTGAACCACATTTATAAGGTTCTAAAAGATGCGGAATTGGGCCAGGCATCGGCAGCTGTTAAAAAATTGCATATTTCCCTGGTTTCCATGGAGTAAGAGCCGTTGCTGGGCACGTGACTATGACAAAAATGATCATTCAATTGTGGCTACAGCCAAAAGTATTGGTCGGAGAGCAACGCGGTTTGCACCATTCGATTTCTCGTGACAAAATACGTCGGATTAGCCTCTTACCAGCAGCACTGGAACAGTTTTTACACTTTTGCATTTTTGCCTGGTCTTTTTGTTAATTGAAATCGGATACACTGTACTATGCACAATCGAGACTGGTCGTTACTATATTCAACTTTTAACTATACGTTATGTGCCCTTCGGTAGCCCAGAAGACGTCAAATCTTTGGGCTAAGCCCATTTAACTCATCCAGCAATTGTCTTACTTTTAAGTCCAAGACAATCTCAATGTCTTTATCTACGTGTAGAAAAACCACACCATTCGTACATAAAAAACACAATGTACTAGATACAGTCTGCTGTAAAAAGTACAACTGATCACTGAACCACATCAATAAGGTTCTAAAAGATGCGGAATTGGGCCAGGCATCGGCAGCTGTTTAGAAAATTGCAAATTTCCCTGGTTTCCATGGAGTAAGAGCCGTTGCTGGGCACGTGACTATGACATCAATGATCATTCAATTGTCGCTACAGCCAAAAGTATTGGTTGGAGAGCAACGCGGTTTGCACCATTCGATTTCTCGTGACAAAATACGTCGGATTAGCCTCTTACGAGCAGCACTGGAACAGTTTTTCCACTTTTGCATTTTTGCCTGGTCTTTTTGTTAATTGAAATCGGATACACTGTACTATGCACAATCGAGACTGGTCGTTACTATATTCAACTTTTAACTATACGTTATGTGCCCTTCGGTAGCCCAGAAGACGTCAAATCTTTGGGCTAAGCCCATTTAACTCATCCAGCAATTGTTTTACTTTTAAGTCCAAGACAATTTCAATGTCTTTATCTACGTGTAGAAAAACCACACCATTCGTACATAAAAAACACAATGTACTAGATACAGTCTGCTGTAAAAAGTACAACTGATCACTGAACCACATCTATAAGGTTCTAATAGATGCGGAATTGGGCCAAGCATCGGCAGCTGTTTAAAAAATTGCAAATTTCCCTGGTTTCCATGGAGTAAGAGCCGTTGCTAGGCACGTGACTATGACATCAATGATCATTCAATTGTCGCTACAGCCAAAAGTATTGGTCGGAGAGCAACGCGGTTTGCACCATTCGATTTCTCGTGACAAAATACGTCGGATTAGTCTCTTACCAGCAGCACTGGAACAGTTTTTCCACTTTTGCATTTTTGCCTGGTCTTTTTGTTAATTGAAATCGGATACACTGTACTATGCACAATCGCGACTGGTCGTTACTATATTCAACTTTTAACTATACGTTATGTGCCCTTCTGTAGCCCAGAAGACGTCAAATCTTTGGGCTAAGCCCATTTAACTCATCCAGCAATTGTCTTACTTCTAAGTCCAAGACAATTTCAATGTCTTTATCTACGTGTAGAAAAACCACACCATTCGTACATAAAAAACACAATGTACTAGATACAGTCTGCTGTAAAAAGTACAACTGATCACTGAACCACATCTATAAGGTTCTAATAGATGCGGAATTGGGCCAGGCATCGGCAGCTGTTTAAAAAATTGCAAATTTCCCTGGTTTCCATGGAGTAAGAGCCGTTGCTAGGCACGTGACTATGACATCAATGATCATTCAATTGTCGCTACAGCCAAAAGTATTGGTCGGAGAGCAACGCGGTTTGCACCATTCGATTTCTCGTCACAAAATACGTCGGATTAGCCTCTTACCAGCAGCACTGGAACAGTTTTTCCACTTTTGCATTTTTGCCTGGTCTTTTTGTTAATTTGAAATCGGATACAATCTACTATGTACAATCGCGACTGGTCATTACTTTATTCAACTTTTGACTATAAGTTATGTGCCCTTCTGTAGCCCAGAAGACGTCAAATCTTTGGGCTAAGCCCATTTAACTCACCCAGCAATTGTCTTACTTTTAAGTGCAAGACAATCTCAATGTCTTTATCTACGTGTAGAAAAACCACACCATTCGTACATAAAAAACACAATGTACTAGATACAGTCTGCTGTAAAAAGTACAACTGATCACTGAACCACATCAATAAGGTTCTAAAAGATGCGGAATTGGCCCAGGCATCGGCAGCTGTTTAAAAAATTGCAAATTTCCCTGGTTTCCATGGAGTAAGAGCCGTTGCTGGGCACGTGACTATGACATCAATGATCATTCAATTGTGGCTACAGCCAAAAGTATTGGTCGGAGAGCAACGCGGTTTGCACCATTCGATTTCTCGTCACAAAATACGTCGGATTAGCCTCTTACCAGCAGCACTGGAACAGTTTTTTCCACTTTTCCATTTTTGTTTGGTCTTTTTGTTAATTGAAATCGGATACACTGTACTATGCACAATCGCGACTGGTCGTTACTATATTCAACTTTTAACTATACGTTATGTGCCCTTCGGTAGCCCAGAAGACGTCAAATCTTTGGGCTAAGCCCATTTAACTCATCCAGCAATTGTCTTACTTTTAAGTCCAAGACAATCTCAATGTCTTTATCTACGTGTAGAAAAACCACACCATTCGTACATAAAAAACACAATGTACTAGATACAGTCTGCTGTAAAAAGTACAACTGATCACTGACGCACATCAATAAGGTTCTAAAAGATGCGGAAATGGCCCAGGCATCGGCAGCTGTTTAAAAAAATTGCAAATTTCCCTGGTTTCCATGGAGTAAGAGCCGTTGCTGGGCACGTGACTATGACATCAATGATCATTCAATTGTCGCTACAGCCAAAAGTATTGGTCGGAGAGCAACGCGGTTTGCACCATTCGATTTCTCGTGACAAAATACGTCGGATTAGCCTCTTACCAGCAGCACTGGAACAGTTTTTCCACTTTTGCATTTTTGCCTGGTCTTTTTGTTAATTGAAATCGGATACACTGTACTATGCACAATCGCGACTGGTCGTTACTATATTCAACTTTTAACTATACGTTATGTGCCCTTCGGTAGCCCAGAAGACGTCAAATCTTTGGGCTAAGCCCATTTAACTCATCCAGCAATTGTCTTACTTTTAAGTCCAAGACAATCTCAATGTCTTTATCTACGTGTAGAAAAACCACACCATTCGTACATAAAAAACACAATGTACTAGATACAGTCTGCTGTAAAAAGTACAACTGATCACTGACGCACATCAATAACGTTCTAAAAGATGCGGAAATGGCTAATGCATCGGCAGCTGTTTAAAAAATTGCAAATTTCTCTGGTTTCCATGGAGTAAGAGCCGTTGCTGGGCACGTGACTATGACATCAATGATCATTCAATTGTCGCTACAGCCAAAAGTATTGGTCGGAGAGCAACGCGGTTTGCACCATTCGATTTCTCGTGACAAAATACGTCGGATTAGCCTCTTACCAGCAGCACTGGAACAGTTTTTCCACTTTTGCATTTTTGCCTGGTTTTTTTGTTAATTGAAATCGGATACACTGTACTATGCACAATCGCGACTGGTCGTTACTATATTCAACTTTTAACTATACGTTATGTGCCCTTCGGTAGCCCAGAAGACGTCAAATCTTTGGGCTAAGCCCATTTAACTCATCCAGCAATTGTCTTACTTTTAAGTCCAAGACAATCTCAATGTCTTTATCTACGTGTAGAAAAACCACACCATTCGTAGATAAAAAACACAATGTACTAGATACAGTCTGCTGTAAAAAGTACAACTGATCACTGAACCACATCTATAAGGTTCTAAAAGATGCGGAATTGGGTCAGGTATCGGCAGCTGTTAAAAAATTGCATATTTCCCTGGTTTCCATGGAGTAAGAGCCGTTGCTGGGCACGTGACTATGACAAAAATGATCATTCAATTGTGGCTACAGCCAAAAGTATTGGTCGGAGAGCAACGCGGTTTGCACCATTCGATTTCTCGTGACAAAATACGTCGGATTAGCCTCTTACCAGCAGCACTGGAACAGTTTTTACACTTTTGCATTTTTGCCTGGTCTTTTTGTTAATTGAAATCGGATACACTGTACTATGCACAATCGAGACTGGTCGTTACTATATTCAACTTTTAACTATACGTTATGTGCCCTTCGGTAGCCCAGAAGACGTCAAATCTTTGGGCTAAGCCCATTTAACTCATCCAGCAATTGTTTTACTTTTAAGTCCAAGACAATTTCAATGTCTTTATCTACGTGTAGAAAAACCACACCATTCGTACATAAAAAACACAATGTACTAGATACAGTCTGCTGTAAAAAGTACAACTGATCACTGAACCACATCTATAAGGTTCTAATAGATGCGGAATTGGGCCAGGCATCGGCAGCTGTTTAAAAAATTGCAAATTTCCCTGGTTTCCATGGAGTAAGAGCCGTTGCTAGGCACGTGACTATGACATCAATGATCATTCAATTGTCGCTACAGCCAAAAGTATTGGTCGGAGAGCAACGCGGTTTGCACCATTCGATTTCTCGTGACAAAATACGTCGGATTAGTCTCTTACCAGCAGCACTGGAACAGTTTTTCCACTTTTGCATTTTTGCCTGGTCTTTTTGTTAATTGAAATCGGATACACTGTACTATGCACAATCGCGACTGGTCGTTACTATATTCAACTTTTAACTATACGTTATGTGCCCTTCTGTAGCCCAGAAGACGTCAAATCTTTGGGCTAAGCCCATTTAACTCATCCAGCAATTGTCTTACTTCTAAGTCCAAGACAATTTCAATGTCTTTATCTACGTGTAGAAAAACCACACCATTCGTGCATAAAAAACACAATGTACTAGATACAGTCTGCTGTAAAAAGTACAACTGATCACTGAACCACATCTATAAGGTTCTAATAGATGCGGAATTGGGCCAGGCATCGGCAGCTGTTTAAAAAATTGCAAATTTCCCTGGTTTCCATGGAGTAAGAGCCGTTGCTGGGCACGTGACTATGACATCAATGATCATTCAATTGTCGCTACAGCCAAAAGTATTGGTCGGAGAGCAACGCGGTTTGCACCATTCGATTTTTCGTCACAAAATACGTCGGATTAGCCTCTTACCAGCAGCACTGGAACAGTTTTTCCACTTTTGCATTTTTGCCTGGTCTTTTTGTTAATTTGAAATCGGATACAATCTACTATGTACAATCGCGACTGATCATTACTATATTCAACTTTTGACTATAAGTTATGTGCCCTTCTGTAGCCCAGAAGACGTCAAATTTTTGGGCTAAGCCCATTTAACTCACCCAGCAATTGTCTTACTTTTAAGTGCAAGACAATCTCAATGTCTTTATCTACGTGTAGAAAAACCACACCATTCGTACATAAAAAACACAATGTACTAGATACAGTCTGCTGTAAAAAGTACAACTGATCACTGAACCACATTTATAAGGTTCTAAAAGATGCGGAATTGGGCCAGGCATCGGCAGCTGTTAAAAAATTGCATATTTCCCTGGTTTCCATGGAGTAAGAGCCGTTGCTGGGCACGTGACTATGACAAAAATGATCATTCAATTGTGGCTACAGCCAAAAGTATTGGTCGGAGAGCAACGCGGTTTGCACCATTCGATTTCTCGTGACAAAATACGTCGGATTAGCCTCTTACCAGCAGCACTGGAACAGTTTTTACACTTTTGCATTTTTGCCTGGTCTTTTTGTTAATTGAAATCGGATACACTGTACTATGCACAATCGCGACTGGTCGTTACTATATTCAACTTTTAACTATACGTTATGTGCCCTTCGGTAGCCCAGAAGACGTCAAATCTTTGGGCTAAGCCCATTTAACTCATCCAGCAATTGTCTTACTTTTAAGTCCAAGACAATCTCAATGTCTTTATCTACGTGTAGAAAAACCACACCATTCGTACATAAAAAACACAATGTACTAGATACAGTCTGCTGTAAAAAGTACAACTGATCACTGAACCACATCTATAAGGTTCTAATAGATGCGGAATTGGGCCAGGCATCGGCAGCTGTTTAAAAAATTGCAAATTTCCCTGGTTTCCATGGAGTAAGAGCCGTTGCTAGGCACGTGACTATGACATCAATGATCATTCAATTGTGGCTACAGCCAAAAGTATTGGTCGGAGAGCAACGCGGTTTGCACCATTCGATTTCTCGTGACAAAATACGTCGGATTAGTCTCTTACCAGCAGCACTGGAACAGTTTTTCCACTTTTGCATTTTTGCCTGGTCTTTTTGTTAATTGAAATCGGATACACTGTACTATGCACAATCGCGACTGGTCGTTACTATATTCAACTTTTAACTATACGTTATGTGCCCTTCGGTAGCCCAGAAGACGTCAAATCTTTGGGCTAAGCCCATTTAACTCATCCAGCAATTGTCTTACTTTTAAGTCCAAGACAATCTCAATGTCTTTATCTACGTGTAGAAAAACCACACCATTTGTACTTAAAAAAACACAAGGTACTAGATACAGTCTGCTGTAAAAAGTACAACTGATCACTGACCCACATCAATAAGGTTCTAAAAGATGCGGAATTGGCCTAGGCATCGGCAGCTGTTTAAAAAATTGCAAATTTCCCTGGTTTCCATGGAGTAAGAGCCGTTGCTGGGCACGTGACTATGACATCAATGATCATTCAATTGTCGCTACAGCCAAAAGTATTGGTCGGAGAGCAACGCGGTTTGCACCATTCGATTTCTCGTGACAAAATACGTCGGATTAGCCTCTTACCAGCAGCACTGGAACAGTTTTTCCACTTTTGCATTTTTGCCTGGTCTTTTTGTTAATTGAAATCGGATACACTGTACTATGCACAATCGCGACTGGTCGTTACTATATTCAACTTTTAACTATACGTTATGTGCCCTTCGGTAGCCCAGAAGACGTCAAATCTTTGGGCTAAGCCCATTTAACTCATCCAGCAATTGTCTTACTTTTAAGTCCAAGACAATCTCAATGTCTTTATCTACGTGTAGAAAAACCACACCATTCGTACATAAAAAACACAATGTACTAGATACAGTCTGCTGTAAAAAGTACAACTGATCACTGAACCACATCTATAAGGTTCTAATAGATGCGGAATTGGGCCAGGCATCGGCAGCTGTTTAAAAAATTGCAAATTTCCCTGGTTTCCATGGAGTAAGAGCCGTTGCTAGGCACGTGACTATGACATCAATGATCATTCAATTGTCGCTACAGCCAAAAGTATTGGTCGGAGAGCAACGCGGTTTGCACCATTCGATTTCTCGTGACAAAATACGTCGGATTAGTCTCTTACCAGCAGCACTGGAACAGTTTTTCCACTTTTGCATTTTTGCCTGGTCTTTTTGTTAATTGAAATCGGATACACTGTACTATGCACAATCGCGACTGGTCGTTACTATATTCAACTTTTAACTATACGTTATGTGCCCTTCGGTAGCCCAGAAGACGTCAAATCTTTGGGCTAAGCCCATTTAACTCATCCAGCAATTGTCTTACTTTTAAGTCCAAGACAATCTCAATGTCTTTATCTACGTGTAGAAAAACCACACCATTTGTACTTAAAAAAACACAAGGTACTAGATACAGTCTGCTGTAAAAAGTACAACTGATTACTGACCCACATCAATAAGGTTCTAAAAGATGCGGAATTGGCCTAGGCATCGGCAGCTGTTTAGAAAATTGCAAATTTCCCTGGTTTCCATGGAGTAAGAGCCGTTGCTGGGCACGTGACTATGACATCAATGATCATTCAATTGTCGCTACAGCCAAAAGTATTGGTCGGAGAGCAACGCGGTTTGCACCATTCGATTTCTCGTGACAAAATACGTCGGATTAGCCTCTTACCAGCAGCACTGGAACAGTTTTTCCACTTTTGCATTTTTGCCTGGTCTTTTTGTTAATTGAAATCGGATACACTGTACTATGCACAATCGCGACTGGTCGTTACTATATTCAACTTTTAACTATACGTTATGTGCCCTTCGGTAGCCCAGAAGACGTCAAATCTTTGGGCTAAGCCCATTTAACTCATCCAGCAATTGTCTTACTTTTAAGTCCAAGACAATCTCAATGTCTTTATCTACGTGTAGAAAAACCACACCATTCGTACATAAAAAACACAATGTACTAGATACAGTCTGCTGTAAAAAGTACAACTGATCACTGAACCACATCTATAAGGTTCTAATAGATGCGGAATTGGGCCAGGCATCGGCAGCTGTTAAAAAATTGCATATTTCCCTGGTTTCCATGGAGTAAGAGCCGTTGCTGGGCACGTGACTATGACATCAATGATCATTCAATTGTCGCTACAGCCAAAAGTATTGGTCGGAGAGCAACGCGGTTTGCACCATTCGATTTCTCGTCACAAAATACGTCGGATTAGTCTCTTACCAGCAGCACTGGAACAGTTTTTCCACTTTTGCATTTTTGCCTGGTCTTTTTGTTAATTGAAATCGGATACACTGTACTATGCACAATCGCGACTGGTCGTTACTATATTCAACTTTTAACTATACGTTATGTGCCCTTCGGTAGCCCAGAAGACGTCAAATCTTTGGGCTAAGCCCATTTAACTCATCCAGCAATTGTCTTACTTTTAAGTCCAAGACAATTTCAATGTCTTTATCTACGTGTAGAAAAACCACACCATTCGTACATAAAAAACACAATGTACTAGATACAGTCTGCTGTAAAAAGTACAACTGATCACTGAACCACATCTATAAGGTTCTAATAGATGCGGAATTGGGCCAGGCATCGGCAGCTGTTTAAAAAATTGCAAATTTCCCTGGTTTCCATGGAGTAAGAGCCGTTGCTGGGCACGTGACTATGACATCAATGATCATTCAATTGTCGCTACAGCCAAAAGTATTGGTCGGAGAGCAACGCGGTTTGCACCATTCGATTTTTCGTCACAAAATACGTCGGATTAGCCTCTTACCAGCAGCACTGGAACAGTTTTTCCACTTTTGCATTTTTGCCTGGTCTTTTTGTTAATTTGAAATCGGATACAATCTACTATGTACAATCGCGACTGATCATTACTATATTCAACTTTTGACTATAAGTTATGTGCCCTTCTGTAGCCCAGAAGACGTCAAATTTTTGGGCTAAGCCCATTTAACTCACCCAGCAATTGTCTTACTTTTAAGTGCAAGACAATCTCAATGTCTTTATCTACGTGTAGAAAAACCACACCATTCGTACATAAAAAACACAATGTACTAGATACAGTCTGCTGTAAAAAGTACAACTGATCACTGAACCACATTTATAAGGTTCTAAAAGATGCGGAATTGGGCCAGGCATCGGCAGCTGTTAAAAAATTGCATATTTCCCTGGTTTCCATGGAGTAAGAGCCGTTGCTGGGCACGTGACTATGACAAAAATGATCATTCAATTGTGGCTACAGCCAAAAGTATTGGTCGGAGAGCAACGCGGTTTGCACCATTCGATTTCTCGTGACAAAATACGTCGGATTAGCCTCTTACCAGCAGCACTGGAACAGTTTTTACACTTTTGCATTTTTGCCTGGTCTTTTTGTTAATTGAAATCGGATACACTGTACTATGCACAATCGAGACTGGTCGTTACTATATTCAACTTTTAACTATACGTTATGTGCCCTTCGGTAGCCCAGAAGACGTCAAATCTTTGGGCTAAGCCCATTTAACTCATCCAGCAATTGTCTTACTTTTAAGTCCAAGACAATCTCAATGTCTTTATCTACGTGTAGAAAAACCACACCATTCGTACATAAAAAACACAATGTACTAGATACAGTCTGCTGTAAAAAGTACAACTGATCACTGAACCACATCAATAAGGTTCTAAAAGATGCGGAATTGGGCCAGGCATCGGCAGCTGTTTAGAAAATTGCAAATTTCCCTGGTTTCCATGGAGTAAGAGCCGTTGCTGGGCACGTGACTATGACATCAATGATCATTCAATTGTCGCTACAGCCAAAAGTATTGGTTGGAGAGCAACGCGGTTTGCACCATTCGATTTCTCGTGACAAAATACGTCGGATTAGCCTCTTACGAGCAGCACTGGAACAGTTTTTCCACTTTTGCATTTTTGCCTGGTCTTTTTGTTAATTGAAATCGGATACACTGTACTATGCACAATCGAGACTGGTCGTTACTATATTCAACTTTTAACTATACGTTATGTGCCCTTCGGTAGCCCAGAAGACGTCAAATCTTTGGGCTAAGCCCATTTAACTCATCCAGCAATTGTTTTACTTTTAAGTCCAAGACAATTTCAATGTCTTTATCTACGTGTAGAAAAACCACACCATTCGTACATAAAAAACACAATGTACTAGATACAGTCTGCTGTAAAAAGTACAACTGATCACTGAACCACATCTATAAGGTTCTAATAGATGCGGAATTGGGCCAGGCATCGGCAGCTGTTTAAAAAATTGCAAATTTCCCTGGTTTCCATGGAGTAAGAGCCGTTGCTAGGCACGTGACTATGACATCAATGATCATTCAATTGTCGCTACAGCCAAAAGTATTGGTCGGAGAGCAACGCGGTTTGCACCATTCGATTTCTCGTGACAAAATACGTCGGATTAGTCTCTTACCAGCAGCACTGGAACAGTTTTTCCACTTTTGCATTTTTGCCTGGTCTTTTTGTTAATTGAAATCGGATACACTGTACTATGCACAATCGCGACTGGTCGTTACTATATTCAACTTTTAACTATACGTTATGTGCCCTTCTGTAGCCCAGAAGACGTCAAATCTTTGGGCTAAGCCCATTTAACTCATCCAGCAATTGTCTTACTTCTAAGTCCAAGACAATTTCAATGTCTTTATCTACGTGTAGAAAAACCACACCATTCGTACATAAAAAACACAATGTACTAGATACAGTCTGCTGTAAAAAGTACAACTGATCACTGAACCACATCTATAAGGTTCTAATAGATGCGGAATTGGGCCAGGCATCGGCAGCTGTTTAAAAAATTGCAAATTTCCCTGGTTTCCATGGAGTAAGAGCCGTTGCTAGGCACGTGACTATGACATCAATGATCATTCAATTGTCGCTACAGCCAAAAGTATTGGTCGGAGAGCAACGCGGTTTGCACCATTCGATTTCTCGTCACAAAATACGTCGGATTAGCCTCTTACCAGCAGCACTGGAACAGTTTTTCCACTTTTGCATTTTTGCCTGGTCTTTTTGTTAATTTGAAATCGGATACAATCTACTATGTACAATCGCGACTGGTCATTACTTTATTCAACTTTTGACTATAAGTTATGTGCCCTTCTGTAGCCCAGAAGACGTCAAATCTTTGGGCTAAGCCCATTTAACTCACCCAGCAATTGTCTTACTTTTAAGTGCAAGACAATCTCAATGTCTTTATCTACGTGTAGAAAAACCACACCATTCGTACATAAAAAACACAATGTACTAGATACAGTCTGCTGTAAAAAGTACAACTGATCACTGAACCACATCAATAAGGTTCTAAAAGATGCGGAATTGGCCCAGGCATCGGCAGCTGTTTAAAAAATTGCAAATTTCCCTGGTTTCCATGGAGTAAGAGCCGTTGCTGGGCACGTGACTATGACATCAATGATCATTCAATTGTGGCTACAGCCAAAAGTATTGGTCGGAGAGCAACGCGGTTTGCACCATTCGATTTCTCGTCACAAAATACGTCGGATTAGCCTCTTACCAGCAGCACTGGAACAGTTTTTCCACTTTTGCATTTTTGTTTGGTCTTTTTGTTAATTGAAATCGGATACACTGTACTATGCACAATCGCGACTGGTCGTTACTATATTCAACTTTTAACTATACGTTATGTGCCCTTCGGTAGCCCAGAAGACGTCAAATCTTTGGGCTAAGCCCATTTAACTCATCCAGCAATTGTCTTACTTTTAAGTCCAAGACAATCTCAATGTCTTTATCTACGTGTAGAAAAACCACACCATTCGTACATAAAAAACACAATGTACTAGATACAGTCTGCTGTAAAAAGTACAACTGATCACTGACGCACATCAATAAGGTTCTAAAAGATGCGGAAATGGCCCAGGCATCGGCAGCTGTTTAAAAAATTGCAAATTTCCCTGGTTTCAATGGAGTAAGAGCCGTTGCTGGGCACGTGACTATGACATCAATGATCATTCAATTGTCGCTACAGCCAAAAGTATTGGTCGGAGAGCAACGCGGTTTGCACCATTCGATTTCTCGTGACAAAATACGTCGGATTAGCCTCTTACCAGCAGCACTGGAACAGTTTTTCCACTTTTGCATTTTTGCCTGGTCTTTTTGTTAATTGAAATCGGATACACTGTACTATGCACAATCGCGACTGGTCGTTACTATATTCAACTTTTAACTATACGTTATGTGCCCTTCGGTAGCCCAGAAGACGTCAAATCTTTGGGCTAAGCCCATTTAACTCATCCAGCAATTGTCTTACTTTTAAGTCCAAGACAATCTCAATGTCTTTATCTACGTGTAGAAAAACCACACCATTCGTACATAAAAAACACAATGTACTAGATACAGTCTGCTGTAAAAAGTACAACTGATCACTGACGCACATCAATAACGTTCTAAAAGATGCGGAAATGGCTAATGCATCGGCAGCTGTTTAAAAAATTGCAAATTTCTCTGGTTTCCATGGAGTAAGAGCCGTTGCTGGGCACGTGACTATGACATCAATGATCATTCAATTGTCGCTACAGCCAAAAGTATTGGTCGGAGAGCAACGCGGTTTGCACCATTCGATTTCTCGTCACAAAATACGTCGGATTAGCCTCTTACCAGCAGCACTGGAACAGTTTTTCCACTTTTGCATTTTTGCCTGGTTTTTTTGTTAATTGAAATCGGATACACTGTACTATGCACAATCGCGACTGGTCGTTACTATATTCAACTTTTAACTATACGTTATGTGCCCTTCGGTAGCCCAGAAGACGTCAAATCTTTGGGCTAAGCCCATTTAACTCATCCAGCAATTGTCTTACTTTTAAGTCCAAGACAATCTCAATGTCTTTATCTACGTGTAGAAAAACCACACCATTCGTAGATAAAAAACACAATGTACTAGATACAGTCTGCTGTAAAAAGTACAACTGATCACTGAACCACATCTATAAGGTTCTAATAGATGCGGAATTGGGCCAGGCATCGGCAGCTGTTTAAAAAATTGCAAATTTCCCTGGTTTCCATGGAGTAAGAGCCGTTGCTGGGCACGTGACTATGACATCAATGATCATTCAATTGTCGCTACAGCCAAAAGTATTGGTCGGAGAGCAACGCGGTTTGCACCATTCGATTTTTCGTCACAAAATACGTCGGATTAGCCTCTTACCAGCAGCACTGGAACAGTTTTTCCACTTTTGCATTTTTGCCGGGTCTTTTTGTTAATTTGAAATCGGATACAATCTACCATGTACAATCGCGACTGATCATTACTATATTCAACTTTTGACGTAAGTTATGTGCCCTTCTGTAGCCCAGAAGACGTCAAATCTTTGGGCTAAGCCCATTTAACTCACCCAGCAATTGTCTTACTTCTAAGTCCAAGACAATCTCAATGTCTTTATCTACGTGTAGAAAAACCACACCATTCGTACATAAAAAACACAATGTACTAGATACAGTCTGCTGTAAAAAGTACAACTGATCACTGACGCACATCAATAAGGTGCTAAAAGATGCGGAAATGGCCCAGGCATCGGCAGCTGTTTAAAAAATTGCAAATTTCCCTGGTTTCCATGGAGTAAGAGCCGTTGCTGGGCACGTGACTATGACATCAATGATCATTCAATTGTCGCTACAGCCAAAAGTATTGGTCGGAGAGCAACACAGTTTGCACCATTCGATTTCTCGTGACAAAATACATCGGATTAGCCTCTTACCAGCAGCACTGGAACAGTTTTTCCACTTTTGCATTTTTGCCTGGTCTTTTTGTTAATTTGAAATCGGATACAATCTACTATGTACAATCGCGACTGGTCATTACTATATTC
This sequence comes from Liolophura sinensis, assembly GCF_032854445.1. Taxonomy (NCBI): domain Eukaryota; kingdom Metazoa; phylum Mollusca; class Polyplacophora; order Chitonida; family Chitonidae; genus Liolophura; species Liolophura sinensis. Next base: position 25,518 of record NW_027018083.1, on the reverse strand, counting down.
AACTTTTGACTATAAGTTATGTGCCCTTCTGTAGCCCAGAAGACGTCAAATCTTTGGGCTAAGCCCATTTAACTCATCCAGCAATTGTCTTACTTTTAAGTCCAAGACAATCTCAATGTCTTTATCTACGTGTAGAAAAACCACACCATTCGTACATATAAAACACAATGTACTAGATACAGTCTGCTGTAAAAAGTACAACTGATCACTGAACCACATCTATAAGGTTCTAATAGATGCAGAATTGGGCCAGGCATCGGCAGCTGTTAAAAAATTGCATATTTCCCTGGTTTCCATGGAGTAAGAGCCGTTGCTGGGCACGTGACTATGACATCAATGATCATTCAATTGTGGCTACAGCCAAAAGTATTGGTCGGAGAGCAACGCGGTTTGCACCATTCGATTTCTCGTGACAAAATACGTCGGATTAGCCTCTTACCAGTAGCTCTGGAACAGTTTTTCCACTTTTGCATTTTTGCCTGGTCTTTTTGTTAATTGAAATCGGCTACACTGTACTATGTACAATCGCGACTGGTCATTACTATATTCAACTTTTGACTGTAAGTTATGTGCCCTTCTGTAGCCCAGAAGACGTCAAATCTTTGGGCTCAGCCCATTTAACTCACCCAGCAATTGTCTTACTTCTAAGTCCAAGACAATCTCAATGTCTTTATCTACGTGTAGAAAAACCACACCATTTGTACATAAAAAACACAAAGTACTAGATACAGTCTGCTGTAAAAAGTACAACTGATCACTGAACCACATCTATAAGGTTCTAATAGATGCAGAATTGGGCCAGGCATCGGCAGCTGTTAAAAAATTCCATATTTCCCTGGTTTCCATGGAGTAAGAGCCGTTGCTGGGCACGTGACTATGACATCAATGATCATTCAATTGTGGCTACAGCCAAAAGTATTGGTCGGAGAGCAACGCGGTTTGCACCATTCGATTTCTCGTCACAAAATACGTCGGATTAGCCTCTTACCAGCAGCACTGGAACAGTTTTTCCACTTTTGCATTTTTGCCTGGTCTTTTTGTTAATTTGAAATCGGATACAATCTACTATGTACAATCGCGACTGGTCATTACTATATTCAACTTTTGACTATAAGTTATGTGCCCTTCTGTAGCCCAGAAGACGTCAAATCTTTGGCTAAGCCCATTTAACTCACCCAGCAATTGTCTTACTTTTAAGTCCAAGACAATCTCAATGTCTTTATCTACGTGTAGAAAAACCACACCATTCGTACATAAAAAACACAATGTACTAGATACAGTCTGCTGTAAAAAGTACAACAGATCACTGAACCACATCTATAAGGTTCTTATAGATGCAGAATTGGGCCAGGCATCGGCAGCTGTTAAAAAATTGCATATTTCCCTGGTTTCCATGGAGTAAGAGCCGTTGCTGGGCACGTGACTATGACATCAATGATCATTCAATTGTGGCTACAGCCAAAAGTATTGGTCGGAGAGCAACGCGGTTTGCACCATTCGATTTCTCGTGACAAAATACGTCGGATTAGCCTCTTACCAGTAGCACTGGACAGTTTTTCCACTTTTGCATTTTTGCCTGGTCTTTTTGTTAATTGAAATCGGCTACACTGTACTATGTACAATCGCGACTGGTCATTACTATATTCAACTTTTGACTGTAAGTTATGTGCCCTTCTGTAGCCCAGAAGACGTCAAATCTTTGGGCTAAGCCCATTTAACTCACCCAGCAATTGTCTTACTTCTAAGTCCAAGACAATCTCAATGTCTTTATCTACGTGTAGAAAAACCACACCATTTGTACATAAAAAACACAAAGTACTAGATACAGTCTGCTGTAAAAAGTACAACTGATCACTGAACCACATCTATAAGGTTCTAATAGATGCAGAATTGGGCCAGGCATCGGCAGCTGTTAAAAAATTGCATATTTCCCTGGTTTCCATGGAGTAAGAGCCGTTGCTGGGCACGTGACTATGACATCAATGATCATTCAATTGTGGCTACAGCCAAAAGTATTGGTCGGAGAGCAACGCGGTTTGCACCATTCGATTTCTCGTGACAAAATACGTCGGATTAGGCTCTTACCAGCAGCACTGGAACAGTTTTTCCACTTTTGCATTTTTGCCTGGTCTTTTTGTTAATTGAAATCGGATACACTGTACTATGCACAATCGCGACTGGTCGTTACTATATTCAACTTTTAACTATACGTTATGTGCCCTTCGGTAGCCCAGAAGACGTCAAATCTTTGGGCTAAGCCCATTTAACTCATCCAGCAATTGTCTTACTTTTAAGTCCAAGACAATCTCAATGTCTTTATCTACGTGTAGAAAAACCACACCATTCGTACATAAAAAACACAATGTACTAGATACAGTCTGCTGTAAAAAGTACAACTGATCACTGACGCACATCAATAAGGTTCTAAAAGATGCGGAAATGGCCCAGGCATCGGCAGCTGTTTAAAAAATTGCAAATTTCCCTGGTTTCCATGGAGTAAGAGCCGTTGCTGGGCACGTGACTATGACATCAATGATCATTCAATTGTCGCTACAGCCAAAAGTATTGGTCGGAGAGCAACGCGGTTTGCATCATTCGATTTCTCGTGACAAAATACGTCGGATTAGCCTCTTACTAGCAGCACTGGAACAGTTTTTCCACTTTTGCATTTTTGCCTGGTCTTTTTGTTAATTGAAATCGGATACACTGTACTATGCACAATCGAGACTGGTCGTTACTATATTCAACTTTTAACTATACGTTATGTGCCCTTCGGTAGCCCAGAAGACGTCAAATCTTTGGGCTAAGCCCATTTAACTCATCCAGCAATTGTCTTACTTTTAAGTCCAAGACAATCTCAATGTCTTTATCTACGTGTAGAAAAACCACACCATTCGTACATAATAAACACAATGTACTAGATACAGTCTGCTGTAAAAAGTACAACTGATCACTGAACCACATCTATAAGGTTCTAATAGATGCGGAATTGGGCCAGGCATCGGCAGCTGTTTAAAAAATTGCAAATTTCCCTGGTTTCCATGGAGTAAGAGCCGTTGCTGGGCACGTGACTATGACATCAATGATCATTCAATTGTGGCTACAGCCAAAAGTATTGGTCGGAGAGCAACGCGGTTTGCACCATTCGATTTCTCGTCACAAAATACGTCGGATTAGCCTCTTACCAGCAGCACTGGAACAGTTTTTCCACTTTTGCATTTTTGTTTGGTCTTTTTGTTAATTTGAAATCGGATACAATCTACTATGTACAATCGCGACTGGTCATTACTATATTCAACTTTTGACTGTAAGTTATGTGCCCTTCTGTAGCCCAGAAGACGTCAAATCTTTGGGCTAAGCCCATTTAACTCATCCAGCAATTGTCTTACTTTTAAGTCCAAGACAATCTCAATGTCTTTATCTACGTGTAGAAAAACCACACCATTCGTACATAAAAAACACAATGTACTAGATACAGTCTGCTGTAAAAAGTACAACTGATCACTGACGCACATCAATAAGGTTCTAAAAGATGCGGAAATGGCCCAGGCATCGGCAGCTGTTTAAAAAATTGCAAATTTCCCTGGTTTCCATGGAGTAAGAGCCGTTGCTGGGCACGTGACTATGACATCAATGATCATTCAATTGTCGCTACAGCCAAAAGTATTGGTCGGAGAGCAACGCGGTTTGCACCATTCGATTTCTCGTCACAAAATACGTCGGATTAGCCTCTTACTAGCAGCACTGGAACAGTTTTTCCACTTTTGCATTTTTGCCTGGTCTTTTTGTTAATTGAAATCGGATACACTGTACTATGCACAATCGAGACTGGTCGTTACTATATTCAACTTTTAACTATACGTTATGTGCCCTTCTGTAGCCCAGAAGACGTCAAATCTTTGGGCTAAGCCCATTTAACTCATCCAGCAATTGTCTTACTTTTAAGTCCAAGACAATTTCAATGTCTTTATCTACGTGTAGAAAAACCACACCATTCGTACATAATAAGCACAATGTACTAGATACAGTCTGCTGTAAAAAGTACAACTGATCACTGAACCACATCTATAAGGTTCTAATAGATGCGGAATTGGGCCAGGCATCGGCAGCTGTTTAAAAAATTGCAAATTTCCCTGGTTTCCATGGAGTAAGAGCCGTTGCTAGGCACGTGACTATGACATCAATGATCATTCAATTGTCGCTACAGCGAAAAGTATTGGTCGGAGAGCAACGCGGTTTGCACCATTCGATTTCTCGTCACAAAATACGTCGGATTAGCCTCTTACCAGCAGCACTGGAACAGTTTTTCCACTTTTGCATTTTTGCCTGGTCTTTTTTGTTAATTTGAAATCGAATACAATCTACTATGTACAATCGCGACTGGTCATTACTATATTCAACTTTTGACTGTAAGTTATGTGCCCTTCTGTAGCCCAGAAGACGTCAAATCTTTGGGCTAAGCCCATTTAACTCACCCAGCAATTGTCTTACTTCTAAGTCCAAGACAATCTCAATGTCTTTATCTACGTGTAGAAAAACCACACCATTTGTACATAAAAAACACAATGTACTAGATACAGTCTGCTGTAAAAAGTACAACTGATCACTGAACCACATCAATAAAGTTCTAAAAGATGCGGAATTGGCCCAGGCATCGGCAGCTGTTTAAAAAATTGCAAATTTCCCTGGTTTCCATGGAGTAAGAGCCGTTGCTGGGCACGTGACTATGACATCAATGATCATTCAATTGTCGCTACAGCCAAAAGTATTGGTCGGAGAGCAACGCGGTTTGCACCATTCGATTTCTCGTGACAAAATACGTCGGATTAGCCTCTTACCAGCAGCACTGGAACAGTTTTTACACTTTTGCATTTTTGCCTGGTCTTTTTGTTAATTGAAATCGGATACACTGTACTATGCACAATCGCGACTGGTCATTACTATATTCAACTTTTAACTATACGTTATGTGCCCTTCGGTAGCCCAGAAGACTTCAAATCTTTGGGCTAAGCCCATTTAACTCATCCAGCAATTGTCTTACTTTTAAGTGCAAGACAATCTCAATGTCTTTATCTACGTGTAGAAAAACCACACCATTCGTACATAAAAAACACAATGTACTAGATACAGTCTGCTGTAAAAAGTACAACTGATCACTGAACCACATCAATAAGGTTCTAAAAGATGCGGAATTGGCCCAGGCATCGGCAGCTGTTTAAAAAATTGCAAATTTCCCTGGTTTCCATGGAGTAAGAGCCGTTGCTGGGCACGTGACTATGACATCAATGATCATTCAATTGTCGCTACAGCCAAAAGTATTGGTCGGAGAGCAACGCGGTTTGCACCATTCGATTTCTCGTGACAAAATACGTCGGATTAGCCTCTTACCAGCAGCACTGGAACAGTTCACTTTTGCATTTTTGCCTGGTCTTTTTGTTAATTTGAAATCGGATACAATCTACTATGTACAATCGCGACTGTTCATTACTATATTCAACTTTTGACTATAAGTTATGTGTCCTTCTGTAGCCCAGAAGACGTCAAATCTTTGGGCTAAGCCCATTTAACTCACCCAGCAATTGTCTTACTTTTAAGTCCAAGACAATCTCAATGTCTTTATCTACGTGTAGAAAAACCACACCATTCGTACATAAAAAACACAATGTACTAGATACAGTCTGCTGTAAAAAGTACAACTGATCACTGAACCACATCTATAAGTTTCTAATAGATGCAGAATTGGGCCAGGCATCAGCAGCTGTTAAAAAATTGCATATTTCCCTGGTTTCCATGGAGTAAGAGCCGTTGCTGGGCACGTGACTATGACATCAATGATCATTCAATTGTCGCTACAGCCAAAAGTATTGGTCGGAGAGCAACGCGGTTTGCACCATTCGATTTCTCGTGACAAAATACGTCGGATTAGCCTCTTACTAGCAGCACTGGAACAGTTTTTCCACTTTTGCATTTTTGCCTGGTCTTTTTGTTAATTGAAATCGGATACACTGTACTATGCACAATCGAGACTGGTCGTTACTATATTCAACTTTTAACTATACGTTATGTGCCCTTCTGTAGCCCAGAAGACGTCAAATCTTTGGGCTAAGCCCATTTAACTCATCCAGCAATTGTCTTACTTTTAAGTCCAAGACAATTTCAATGTCTTTATCTACGTGTAGAAAAACCACACCATTCGTACATAATAAACACAATGTACTAGATACAGTCTGCTGTAAAAAGTACAACTGATCACTGAACCACATCTATAAGGTTCTAATAGATGCGGAATTGGGCCAGGCATCGGCAGCTGTTTAAAAAATTGCAAATTTCCCTGGTTTCCATGGAGTAAGAGCCGTTGCTAGGCACGTGACTATGACATCAATGATCATTCAGTTGTGGCTACAGCCAAAAGTATTGGTCGGAGAGCAACGCGGTTTGCACCATTCGATTTCTCGTGACAAAATACGTCGGATTAGCCTCTTACCAGCAGCACTGGAACAGTTTTTCCACTTTTGCATTTTTGCCTGGTCTTTTTGTTAATTTGAAATCGGATACAATCTACTATGTACAATCGCGACTGGTCATTACTATATTCAACTTTTGACTGTAAGTTATGTGCCCTTCTGTAGCCCAGAAGACGTCAAATCTTTGGGCTAAGCCCATTTAACTCACCCAGCAATTGTCTTACTTCTAAGTCCAAGACAATCTCAATGTCTTTATCTACGTGTGGAAAAACCACACCATTTGTACATAAAAAACACAATGTACTAGATACAGTCTGCTGTAAAAAGTACAACTGATCACTGAACCACATCAATAAGGTTCTAAAAGATGCGGAATTGGCCCAGGCATCGGCAGCTGTTTAAAAAATTGCAAATTTCCCTGGTTTCCATGGAGTAAGAGCCGTTGCTGGGCACGTGACTATGACTATGATCATTCAATTGTCGCTACAGCCAAAAGTATTGGTCGGAGAGCAACGCGGTTTGCACCATTCGATTTCTCGTGACAAAATACGTCGGATTAGCCTCTTACCAGCAGCACTGGAACAGTTTTTCCACTTTTGCATTTTTGCCTGGTCTTTTTGTTAATTTGAAATCGGATACAATCTACTATGTACAATCGCGACTGGTCATTACTATATTCAACTTTTGACTGTAAGTTATGTGCCCTTCTGTAGCCCAGAAGACGTCAAATCTTTGGGCTAAGCCCATTTAACTCACCCAGCAATTGTCTTAACTCTAAGTCCAAGACAATCTCAATGTCTTTATCTACGTGTAGAAAAACCACACCATTTGTACATAAAAAACACAATGTACTAGATACAGTCTGCTGTAAAAAGTACAACTGATCACTGAACCACATCAATAAGGTTCTAAAAGATGCGGAATTGGCCCAGGCATCGGCAGCTGTTTAAAAAATTGCAAATTTCCCTGGTTTCCATGGAGTAAGAGCCGTTGCTGGGCACGTGACTATGACATCAATGATCATTCAATTGTCGCTACAGCCAAAAGTATTGGTCGGAGAGCAACGCGGTTTGCACCATTCGATTTCTCGTGACAAAATACGTCGGATTAGCCTCTTACCAACAGCACTGGAACAGTTTTTCCACTTTTGCATTTTTGTTTGGTCTTTTTGTTAATTGAAATCGGATACACTGTACTATGCACAATCGCGACTGGTCGTTACTATATTCAACTTTTAACTATACGTTATGTGCCCTTCGGTAGCCCAGAAGACGTCAAATCTTTGGGCTCAGCCCATTTAACTCATCCAGCAATTGTCTTACTTTTAAGTCCAAGACAATCTCAATGTCTTTATCTACGTGTAGAAAAACCACACCATTCGTACATAAAAAACACAATGTACTAGATACAGTCTGCTGTAAAAAGTACAACTGATCACTGACGCACATCAATAACGTTCTGAAAGATGCGGAAATGGCCCAGGCATCGGCAGCTGTTTAAAAAATTGCAAATTTCCCTGGTTTCCATGGAGTAAGAGCCGTTGCTAGGCACGTGACTATGACATCAATGATCATTCAATTGTGGCTACAGCCAAAAGTATTGGTCGGAGAGCAACGCGGTTTGCACCATTCGATTTCTCGTGACAAAATACGTCGGATTAGCCTCTTACCAGCAGCACTGGAACAGTTTTTCCACTTTTGCATTTTTGCCTGGTCTTTTTGTTAATTGAAATCGGATACACTGTACTATGCACAATCGAGACTGGTCGTTACTATATTCAACTTTTAACTATACGTTATGTGCCCTTCGGTAGCCCAGAAGACTTCAAATCTTTGGGCTAAGCCCATTTAACTCATCCAGCAATTGTCTTACTTTTAAGTCCAAGACAATTTCAATGTCTTTATCTACGTGTAGAAAAACCACACCATTCGTACATAATAAACACAATGTACTAGATACAGTCTGCTGTAAAAAGTACAACTGATCACTGAACCACATCTATAAGGTTCTAATAGATGCGGAATTGGGCCAGGCATCGGCAGCTGTTTAAAAAACTGCAAATTTCCCTGGTTTCCATGGAGTAAGAGCCGTTGCTAGGCACGTGACTATGACATCAATGATCATTCAATTGTCGCTACAGCCAAAAGTATTGGTCGGAGAGCAACGCGGTTTGCACCATTCGATTTCTCGTGACAAAATACGTCGGATTAGCCTCTTACCAGCAGCAGTGGAACAGTTTTTCCACTTTTGCATTTTTGCCTGGTCTTTTTGTTAATTGAAATCGGATACACTGTACTATGCACAATCGAGACTGGTCGTTACTATATTCAACTTTTAACTATACGTTATGTGCCCTTCTGTAGCCCAGAAGACGTCAAATCTTTGGGCTAAGCCCATTTAACTCATCCAGCAATTGTCTTACTTTTAAATCCAAGACAATTTCAATGTCTTTATCTACGTGTAGAAAAACCACACCATTCGTACATAATAAACACAATGTACTAGATACAGTCTGCTGTAAAAAGTACAACTGATCACTGAACCACATCTATAAGGTTCTAATAGATGCGGAATTGGGCCAGGCATCGGCAGCTGTTTAAAAAATTGCAAATTTCCCTGGTTTCCATGGAGTAAGAGCCGTTGCTAGGCACGTGACTATGACATCAATGATCATTCAGTTGTGGCTACAGCCAAAAGTATTGGTCGGAGAGCAACGCGGTTTGCACCATTCGATTTCTCGTGACAAAATACGTCGGATTAGCCTCTTACCAGCAGCACTGGAACAGTTTTTCCACTTTTGCATTTTTGCCTGGTCTTTTTGTTAATTTGAAATCGGATAAAATCTACTATGTACAATCGCGACTGGTCATTACTATATTCAACTTTTGACTGTAAGTTATGTGCCCTTCTGTAGCCCAGAAGACGTCAAATCTTTGGGCTAAGCCCATTTAACTCACCCAGCAATTGTCTTACTTCTAAGTCCAAGACAATCTCAATGTCTTTATCTACGTGTGGAAAAACCACACCATTTGTACATAAAAAACACAATGTACTAGATACAGTCTGCTGTAAAAAGTACAACTGATCACTGAACCACATCAATAAGGTTCTAAAAGATGCGGAATTGGCCCAGGCATCGGCAGCTGTTTAAAAAATTGCAAATTTCTCTGGTTTCCCTGGAGTAAGAGCCGTTGCTGGGCACGTGACTATGACTATGATCATTCAATTGTCGCTACAGCCAAAAGTATTGGTCGGAGAGCAACGCGGTTTGCACCATTCGATTTCTCGTGACAAAATACGTCGGATTAGCCTCTTACCAGCAGCACTGGAACAGTTTTTCCACTTTTGCATTTTTGCCTGGTCTTTTTGTTAATTTGAAATCGGATACAATCTACTATGTACAATCGCGACTGGTCATTACTATATTCAACTTTTGACTATAAGTTATGTGCCCTTCTGTAGCCCAGAAGACGTCAAATCTTTGGCTAAGCCCATTTAACTCACCCAGCAATTGTCTTACTTTTAAGTCCAAGACAATCTCAATGTCTTTATCTACGTGTAGAAAAACCACACCATTCGTACATAAAAAACACAATGTACTAGATACAGTCTGCTGTAAAAAGTACAACTGATCACTGAACCACATCTATAAGGTTCTAATAGATGCAGAATTGGGCCAGGCATCGGCAGCTGTTAAAAAATTGCATATTTCCCTGGTTTCCATGGAGTAAGAGCCGTTGCTGGGCACGTGACTATGACATCAATGATCATTCAATTGTCGCTACAGCCAAAAGTATTGGTCGGAGAGCAACACGGTTTGCACCATTCGATTTCTCGTGACAAAATACGTCGGATTAGCCTCTTACCAGCAGCACTGGAACAGTTTTTCCACTTTTGCATTTTTGCCTGGTCTTTTTGTTAATTTGAAATCGGATACAATCTACTATGTACAATCGCGACTGTTCATTACTATATTCAACTTTTGACTATAAATTATGTGCCCTTCTGTAGCCCAGAAGACGTCAAATCTTTGGGCTAAGCCCATTTAACTCACCCAGCAATTGTCTTACTTTTAAGTCCAAGACAATCTCAATGTCTTTATCTACGTGTAGAAAAACCACACCATTCGTACATAAAAAACACAATGTACTAGATACAGTCTGCTGTAAAAAGTACAACTGATCACTGAACCACATCTATAAGGTTCTAATAGATGCAGAATTGGGCCAGGCATCAGCAGCTGTTAAAAAATTGCATATTCCCTGGTTTCCATGGAGTAAGAGCCGTTGCTGGGCACGTGACTATGACATCAATGATCATTCAATTGTGGCTACAGCCAAAAGTATTGGTCGGAGAGCAACGCGGTTTGCACCATTCGATTTCTCGTGACAAAATACGTCGGATTAGCCTCTTACCAGTAGCACTGGAACAGTTTTTCCACTTTTGCATTTTTGCCTGGTCTTTTTGTTAATTGAAATCGGCTACACTGTACTATGTACAATCGCGACTGGTCATTACTATATTCAACTTTTGACTGTAAGTTATGTGCCCTTCTGTAGCCCAGAAGACGTCAAATCTTTGGGCTAAGCCCATTTAACTCACCAGCAATTGTCTTACTTCTAAGTCCAAGACAATCTCAATGTCTTTATCTACGTGTAGAAAAACCACACCATTTGTACATAAAAAACACAATGTACTAGATACAGTCTGCTGTAAAAAGTACAACTGATCACTGAACCACATCAATAAGGCTCTAAAAGATGCGGAATTGGCCCAGGCATCGGCAGCTGTTTAAAAAATTGCAAATTTCCCTGGTTTCCATGGAGTAAGAGCCGTTGCTGGGCACGTGACTATGACATCAATTATCATTCAATTGTCGCTACAGCCAAAAGTATTGGTCGGAGAGCAACGCGGTTTGCACCATTCGATTTCTCGTGACAAAATACGTCGGATTAGCCTCTTACCAGCAGCACTGGAACAGTTTTTCCACTTTTGCATTTTTGCCTGGTCTTTTTGTTAATTTGAAATCGGATACAATCTACTATGTACAATCGCGACTGGTCATTACTATATTCAACTTTTGACTGTAAGTTATGTGCCCTTCTGTAGCCCAGAAGACGTCAAATCTTTGGGCTAAGCCCATTTAACTCACCCAGCAATTGTCTTAACTCTAAGTCCAAGACAATCTCAATGTCTTTATCTACGTGTAGAAAAACCACACCATTTGTACATAAAAAACACAATGTACTAGATACAGTCTGCTGTAAAAAGTACAACTGATCACTGAACCACATCAATAAGGTTCTAAAAGATGCGGAATTGGCCCAGGCATCGGCAGCTGTTTAAAAAATTGCAAATTTCCCTGGTTTCCATGGAGTAAGAGCCGTTGCTGGGCACGTGACTATGACATCAATGATCATTCAATTGTCGCTACAGCCAAAAGTATTGGTCGGAGAGCAACGCGGTTTGCACCATTCGATTTCTCGTGACAAAATACGTCGGATTAGCCTCTTACCAGCAGCACTGGAACAGTTTTTTCCACTTTTGTTGCATTTTTGCCTGGTCTTTTTGTTAATTTGAAATCGGATACAATCTACTATGTACAATCGCGACTGGTCATTACTATATTCAACTTTTGACTGTAAGTTATGTGCCCTTCTGTAGCCCAGAAGACGTCAAATCTTTGGGCTAAGCCCATTTAACTCACCCAGCAATTGTCTTAACTCTAAGTCCAAGACAATCTCAATGTCTTTATCTACGTGTAGAAAAAACCACACCATTTGTACATAAAAAACACAATGTACTAGATACAGTCTGCTGTAAAAAGTACAACTGATCACTGAACCACATCAATAAGGTTCTAAAAGATGCGGAATTGGCCCAGGCATCGGCAGCTGTTTAAAAAATTGCAAATTTCCCTGGTTTCCATGGAGTAAGAGCCGTTGCTGGGCACGTGACTATGACATCAATGATCATTCAATTGTCGCTACAGCCAAAAGTATTGGTCGGAGAGCAACGCGGTTTGCACCATTCGATTTCTCGTGACAAAATACGTCGGATTAGCCTCTTACCAGCAGCACTGGAACAGTTTTTCCACTTTTGCATTTTTGCCTGGTCTTTTTGTTAATTTGAAATCGGATACAATCTACTATGTACAATCGCGACTGGTCATTACTATATTCAACTTTTGACTGTAAGTTATGTGCCCTTCGGTAGCCAGAAGACGTCAAATCTTTGGGCTAAGCCCATTTAACTCACCCAGCAATTGTCTTAACTCTAAGTCCAAGACAATCTCAATGTCTTTATCTACGTGTAGAAAAACCACACCATTTGTACATAAAAAACACAATGTACTAGATACAGTCTGCTGTAAAAAGTACAACTGATCACTGAACCACATCAATAAGGTTCTAAAAGATGCGGAATTGGCCCAGGCATCGGCAGATGTTTAAAAAATTGCAAATTTCCCTGGTTTCCATGGAGTAAGAGCCGTTGCTGGGCACGTGACTATGACATCAATGATCATTCAATTGTGGCTACAGCCAAAAGTATTGGTCGGAGAGCAACGCGGTTTGCACCATTCGATTTCTCGTCACAAAATACGTCGGATTAGCCTCTTACCAGCAGCACTGGAACAGTTTTTTCCACTTTTGCATTTTTGTTTGGTCTTTTTGTTAACTGAAATCGGATACACTGTACTATGCACAATCGCGACTGGTCGTTACTATATTCAACTTTTAACTATACGTTATGTGCCCTTCTGTAGCCCAGAAGACGTCAAATCTTTGGGCTAAGCCCATTTAACTCATCCAGCAATTGTCTTACTTTTAAGTCCAAGACAATCTCAATGTCTTTATCTACGTGTAGAAAAACCACACCATTTGTACATAAAAAAACACAAGGTACTAGATACAGTCTGCTGTAAAAAGAACAACTGATCACTGAACCACATCAATAAGGTTCTAAAAGATGCGGAATTGGCCCAGGCATCGGCAGCTGTTTAAAAAATTGCAATTTTCCCTGGTATCCAGGGAGTAAGAGCCGTTGCTGGGCACGTGACTATGACATCAATGATCATTCAATTGTCGCTACAGCCAAAAGTATTGGTCGGAGAGCAACGCGGTTTGCACCATTCGATTTCTCGTGACAAAATACGTCGGAATAGCCTCTTACCAGCAGCACTGGAACAGTTTTTCCACTTTTGCATTTTTGCCTGGTCTTTTTGTTAATTGAAATCGGATACACTGTACTATGCACAATCGCGACTGGTCGTTACTATATTCAACTTTTAACTATACGTTATGTGCCCTTCGGTAGCCCAGAAGACGTTAAATCTTTGGGCTAAGCCCATTAACTCATCCAGCAATTGTCTTACTTTTAAGTCCAAGACAATTTCAATGTCTTTATCTACGTGTAGAAAAACCACACCATTCGTACATAAAAAACACAATGTACTAGATACAGTCTGCTGTAAAAAGTACAACTGATCACTGAACCACATCTATAAGGTTCTAAAAGATGCGGAATTGGGCCAGGCATCGGCAGCTGTTTAAAAAATTGCAAATTTCCTGGTTTCCATGGAGTAAGAGCCGTTGCTGGGCACGTGACTATGACATCAATGATCATTCAATTGTGGCTACAGCCAAAAGTATTGGTCGGAGAGCAACGCGGTTTGCACCATTCGATTTCTCGTGACAAAATACGTCGGATTAGCCTCTTACCAGCAGCACTGGAACAGTTTTTCCACTTTTGCATTTTTGCCTGGTCTTTTTGTTAATTGAAATCGGATACACTGTACTATGCACAATCGAGACTGGTCGTTACTATATTCAACTTTTAACTATACGTTATGTGCCCTTCGGTAGCCCAGAAGACGTCAAATCTTTGGGCTAAGCCCATTTAACTCATCCAGCAATTGTCTTACTTTTAAGTCCAAGACAATTTCAATGTCTTTATCTACGTGTAGAAAAACCACACCATTTGTACATAAAAAACACAAAGTACTAGATACAGTCTGCTGTAAAAAGTACAACTGATCACTGACCCACATCAATAAGGTTCTAAAAGATGCGGAAATGGCCCAGGCATCGGCAGCTGTTTAAAAAATTGCAAATTTCCCTGGTTTTCCCCATGGAGTAAGAGCCGTTGCTGGGCACGTGACTATGACATCAATGATCATTCAATTGTGGCTACAGCACAAAGTATTGGTCGGAGAGCAACGCAGTTTGCACCATTCGATTTCTCGTCACAAAATACGTCGGATTAGTCTCTTACCAACAGCACTGGAACAGTTTTTCCACTTTTGCATTTTTGCCTGGTCTTTTTGTTAATTTGAAATCGGATACAATCTACTATGTACAATCGCGACTGGTCATTACTATATTCAACTTTTGACTATAAGTTATGTGCCCTTCTGTAGCCCAGAAGACGTTAAATCTTTGGGCTAATCCCATTTAACTCACCCAGCAATTGTCTTACTTTTAAGTCCAAGACAATCTCAATGTCTTTATCTACGTGTAGAAAAACCACACCATTTGTACATAAAAAACACAATGTACTAGATACAGTCTGCTGTAAAAAGAACAACTGATCACTGAACCACATCAATAAGGTTCTAAAAGATGCGGAATTGGCCCAGGCATCGGCAGCTGTTTAAAAAATTGCAAATTTCCCTGGTTTCCATGGAGTAAGAGCCGTTGCTGGGCACGTGACTATGACATCAATGATCATTCAATTGTCGCTACAGCCAAAAGTATGGTCGGGAAGCAACGCGGTTTGCACCATTCGATTTCTCGTCACAAAATACGTCGGATTAGCCTCTTACCAGCAGCACTGGAACACTTTTTCACTTTTGCATTTTTGCCTGGTCTTTTTGTTAATTGAAATCGGATACACTGTACTATGCACAATCGCGACTGGTCGTTACTATATTCAACTTTTAACTATACGTTATGTGCCCTTCGGTAGCCCAGAAGACGTCAAATCTTTGGGCTAAGCCCATTTAACTCATCCAGCAATTGTCTTACTTTTAAGTCCAAGACAATCTCAATGTCTTTATCTACGTGTAGAAAAACCACACCATTCGTATATAAAAAACACAATGTACTAGATACAGTCTGCTGTAAAAAGAACAACTGATCACTGAACCACATCAATAAGGTTCTAAAAGATGCGGAATTGGCCCAGGCATCGGCAGCTGTTTAAAAAATTGCAAATTTCCCTGGTTTCCATGGAGTAAGAGCCGTTGCTGGGCACGTGACTATGACATCAATGATCATTCAATTGTCGCTACAGCCAAAAGTATTGGTCGGAGAGCAACGCGGTTTTGCACCATTCGATTTCTCGTGACAAAATACGTCGGATTAGCCTCTTACCAGCAGCACTGGAACAGTATTTCCACTTTTGCATTTTTGCCTCGTCTTTTTGTTAATTGAAATCGGATACACTGTACTATGCACAATCGCGACTGGTCGTTACTATATTAAACTTTTAACTATACGTTATGTGCCCTTCGGTAGCCCAGAAGACGTCAAATCTTTGGGCTAAGCCCATTTAACTCATCCAGCAATTGTCTTACTTCTAAGTCCAAGACAATTTCAATGTCTTTATCTACGTGTAGAAAAACCACACCATTCGTACATAAAAAACACAATGTACTAGATACAGTCTGCTGTAAAAAGTACAACTGATCACTGAACCACATCTATAAGGTTCTAATAGATGCGGAATTGGGCCAGGCATCGGCAGCTGTTTAAAAAATTGCAAATATCCCTGGTTTCCATGGAGTAAGAGCCGTTGCTAGGCACGTGACTATGACATCAATGCAATGCTCATTCAATTGTCGCTACAGCCAAAAGTATTGGTCGGAGAGCAACGCGGTTTGCACCATTCGATTTCTCGTGACAAAATACGTCGGATTACCCTCTTACCAGCAGCACTGGAACAGTTTTTCCACTTTTGCATTTTTGCCTGGTCTTTTTGTTAATTTGAAATCGGATACAATCTACTATGTACAATCGCGACTGGTCATTACTATATTCAACTTTTGACTATAAGTTATGTGCCCTTCTGTAGCCCAGAAGACGTCAAATCTTTGGGCTAAGCCCATTTAACTCACCCAGCAATTGTCTTACTTTTAAGTCCAAGACAATCTCAATGTCTTTATCTACGTGTAGAAAAACCACACCATTCGTACATAAAAAACACAATGTACTAGATACAGTCTGCTGTAAAAAGTACAACTGATCACTGACGCACATCAATAACGTTCTAAAAGATGCGAAAATGGCCCAGGCATCGGCAGCTGTTTAAAAAATTGCAAATTTCCCTGGTTTCCATGGAGTAAGAGCCGTTGCTGGGCACGTGACTATGACATCAATGATCATTCAATTGTCGCTACAGCCAAAAGTATTGGTCGGAGAGCAACGCGGTTTGCACCATTCGATTTCTCGTGACAAAATACGTCGGATTAGCCTCTTACCAGCAGCACTGGAACAGTTTTTCCACTTTTGCATTTTTGCCTGGTCTTTTTGTTATTGAAATCGGATACACTGTACTATGCACAATCGCGACTGGTCGTTACTATATTCAACTTTTAACTATACGTTATGTGCCCTTCGGTAGCCCAGAAGACGTCAAATCTTTGGGCTAAGCCCATTTAACTCATCCAGCAATTGTCTTACTTTTAAGTCCAAGACAATCTCAATGTCTTTATCTACGTGTAGAAAAACCACACCATTCGTACATAAAAAACACAATGTACTAGATACAGTCTGCTGTAAAAAGTACAACTGATCACTGAACCACATCTATAAGGTTCTAATAGATGCGGAATTGGGCCAGGCATCGGCAGCTGTTTAAAAAATTGCAAATTTCCCTGGTTTCCATGGAGTAAGAGCCGTTGCTGGGCACGTGACTATGACATCAATGATCATTCAATTGTCGCTACAGCCAAAAGTATTGGTCGGAGAGCAACGCGGTTTGCACCATTCGATTTCTCGTGACAAAATACGTCGGATTAGCCTCTTACCAGCAGCACTGGAACAGTTTTTCCACTTGTGCATTTTTGCCTGGTCTTTTTGTTAATTTGAAATCGGATACAATCTACTATGTACAATCGCGACTGGTCATTATTATATTCAACTTTTGACTATAAGTTATGTGCCCTTCTGTAGCCCAGAAGACGTCAAATCTTTGGCTAAGCCCATTTAACTCACCCAGCAATTGTCTTACTTCTAAGTCCAAGACAATCTCAATGACAAAATACGTCGGATTAGCTTCTTACCAGTAGCACTGGAACAGTTTTTCCACTTTTGCATTTTTGCCTGGTCTTTTTGTTAATTGAAATCGGCTACACTGTACTATGTACAATCGCGACTGGTCATTACTATATTCAACTTTTGACTGTAAGTTATGTGCCCTTCTGTAGCCCAGAAGACGTCAAATCTTTGGGCTAAGCCCATTTAACTCACCCAGCAATTGTCTTACTTCTAAGTCCAAGACAATCTCAATGTCTTTATCTACGTGTAGAAAAACCACACCATTTGTACATAAAAAACACAAAGTACTAGATACAGTCTGCTGTAAAAAGTACAACTGATCACTGAACCACATCTATAAGGTTCTAATAGATGCAGAATTGGGCCAGGCATCGGCAGCTGTTAAAAAATTCCATATTTCCCTGGTTTCCATGGAGTAAGAGCCGTTGCTGGGCACGTGACTATGACATCAATGATCATTCAATTGTGGCTACAGCCAAAAGTATTGGTCGCAGAGCAACGCGGTTTGCACCATTCGATTTCTCGTGACAAAATACGTCGGATTAGCCTCTTACCAGCAGCACTGGAACAGTTTTTCCACTTTTGCATTTTTGCCTGGTCTTTTGTTAATTTCAAATCGGAAACAATCTACTATGTACAATCGCGACTGGTCATTACTATATTCAACTTTTGACTATAAGTTATGTGCCCTTCTGTAGCCCAGAAGACGTCAAATCTTTGGGCTAAGCCCATTTAACTCACCCAGCAATTGTCTTACTTTTAAGTCCAAGACAATCTCAATGTCTTTATCTACGTGTAGAAAAACCACACCATTCGTACATAAAAAACACAATGTACTAGATACAGTCTGCTGTAAAAAGTACAAACTGATCACTGAACCACATCTATAAGGTTCTAATAGATGCAGAATTGGGCCAGGCATCGGCAGCTGTTAAAAAATTGCATATTTCCTGGTTTCCATGGAGTAAGAGCCGTTGCTGGCACGTGACTATGACATCAATGATCATTCAATTGTGGCTACAGCCAAAAGTATTGGTCGGAGAGCAACGCGGTTTGCACCATTCGATTTCTCGTGACAAAATACGTCGGATTAGCCTCTTACCAGTAGCACTGGAACAGTTTTTCCACTTTTGCATTTTTGCCTGGTCTTTTTGTTAATTGAAATCGGCTACACTGTACTATGTACAATCGCGACTGGTCATTACTATATTCAACTTTTGACTGTAAGTTATGTGCCCTTCTGTAGCCCAGAAGACGTCAAATCTTTGGGCTAAGCCCATTTAACTCACCCAGCAATTGTCTTACTTCTAAGTCCAAGACAATCTCAATGTCTTTATCTACGTGTAGAAAAACCACACCATTTGTACATAAAAAACACAAAGTACTAGATACAGTCTGCTGTAAAAAGTACAACTGATCACTGAACCACATCTATAAGGTTCTAATAGATGCAGAATTGGGCCAGGCATCGGCAGCTGTTAAAAAATTGCATATTTCCCTGGTTTCCATGGAGTAAGAGCCGTTGCTAGGCACGTGACTATGACATCAATGATCATTCAATTGTCGCTACAGCCAAAAGTATTGGTCGGGGAGCAACGCGGTTTGCACCATTCGATTTCTCGTGACAAAATACGTCCGATTAGCCTCTTACCAGCAGCACTGGAACAGTTTTTCCACTTTTGCATTTTTGCCTGGTCTTTTTGTTAATTTGAAATCGGATACAATCTACTATGTACAATCGCGACTGGTCATTACTATATTTAACTTTTGACTGTAAGTTATGTGCCCTTCTGTAGCCCAGAAGACGTCAAATCTTTGGGCTAAGCCCATTTAACTCACCCAGCAATTGTCTTACTTCTAAGTCCAAGACAATCTCAGTGTCTTTATCTACGTGTAGAAAAACCACACCATTTGTACATGAAAAACACAATGTACTAGATACAGTCTGCTGTAAAAAGTACAACTGATCACTGAACCACATCAATAAAGTTCTAAAAGATGCGGAATTGGCCCAGGCATCGGCAGCTGTTTAAAAAATTGCAAATTTCCCTGGTTTCCATGGAGTAAGAGCCGTTGCTGGGCACGTGACTATGACATCAATGATCATTCAATTGTCGCTACAGCCAAAAGTATTGGTCGGAGAGCAACGCGGTTTGCACCATTCGATTTCTCGTGACAAAATACGTCGGATTAGCTTCTTACCAGCAGCACTGGAACAGTTTTTCCACTTTTGCATTTTTGCCTGGTCTTTTTGTTAATTGAAATCGGATACACTGTACTATGCACAATCGCGACTGGTCGTTACTATATTCAACTTTTAACTATACGTTATGTGCCCTTCGGTAGCCCAGAAGACGTCAAATCTTTGGGCTAAGCCCATTTAACTCATCCAGCAATTGTCTTACTTTTAAGTCCAAGACAATCTCAATGTCTTTATCTACGTGTAGAAAAACCACACCATTCGTACATAAAAAACACAATGTACTAGATACAGTCTGCTGTAAAAAGTACAACTGATCACTGAACCACATCTATAAGGTTCTAATAGATGCGGAATTGGGCCAGGCATCGGCAGCTGTTTAAAAAATTGCAAATTTCCCTGGTTTCCATGGAGTAAGAGCCGTTGCTGGGCACGTGACTATGACATCAATGATCATTCAATTGTCGCTACAGCCAAAAGTATTGGTCGGAGAGCAACGCGGTTTGCACCATTCGATTTCTCGTGACAAAATACGTCCGATTAGCCTCTTACCAGCAGCACTGGAACTGTTTTTCCACTTTTGCATTTTTGCCTGGTCTTTTTGTTAATTTGAAATCGGATACAATCTACTATGTACAATCGCGACTGGTCATTACTATATTCAACTTTTGACTGTAAGTTATGTGCCCTTCTGTAGCCCAGAAGACGTCAAATCTTTGGGCTAAGCCCATTTAACTCACCCAGCAATTGTCTTACTTCTAAGTCGAAGACAATCTCAATGTCTTTATCTACGTGTAGAAAAACCACACCATTCGTACATAAAAAACACAATGTACTAGATACAGTCTGCTGTAAAAAGTACAACTGATCACTGAACCACATCTAT
Source organism: Liolophura sinensis (assembly GCF_032854445.1). Taxonomy (NCBI): domain Eukaryota; kingdom Metazoa; phylum Mollusca; class Polyplacophora; order Chitonida; family Chitonidae; genus Liolophura; species Liolophura sinensis. The sequence continues at coordinate 4,689 of NW_027018083.1, read as the reverse complement.
AAGGTTCTAATAGATGCAGAATTGGGCCAGGCATCGGCAGCTGTTAAAAAATTGCATATTTCCCTGGTTTCCATGGAGTAAGAGCCGTTGCTGGGCACGTGACTATGACATCAATGATCATTCAATTGTGGCTACAGCCAAAAGTATTGGTCGGAGAGCAACGCGGTTTGCACCATTCGATTTCTCGTGACAAAATACGTCGGATTAGCTTCTTACCAGTAGCACTGGAACAGTTTTTCCACTTTTGCATTTTTGCCTGGTCTTTTTGTTAATTGAAATCGGCTACACTGTACTATGTACAATCGCGACTGGTCATTACTATATTCAACTTTTGACTGTAAGTTATGTGCCCTTCTGTAGCCCAGAAGACGTCAAATCTTTGGGCTAAGCCCATTTAACTCACCCAGCAATTGTCTTACTTCTAAGTCCAAGACAATCTCAATGTCTTTATCTACGTGTAGAAAAACCACACCATTCGTACATAAAAAACACAATGTACTAGATACAGTCTGCTGTAAAAAGTACAACTGATCACTGAACCACATCTATAAGGTTCTAATAGATGCAGAATTGGGCCAGGCATCGGCAGCTGTTAAAAAATTGCATATTTCCCTGGTTTCCATGGAGTAAGAGCCGTTGCTGGGCACGTGACTATGACATCAATGATCATTCAATTGTGGCTACAGCCAAAAGTATTGGTCGGAGAGTAACGCGGTTTGCACCATTCGATTTCTCGTGACAAAATACGTCGGATTAGCCTCTTACCAATAGCACTGGAACAGTTTTTCCACTTTTGCATTTTTGCCTGGTCTTTTTGTTAATTGAAATCGGCTACACTGTACTATGTACAATCGCGACTGGTCATTACTATATTCAACTTTTGACTGTAAGTTATGTGCCCTTCTGTAGCCCAGAAGACGTCAAATCTTTGGGCTAAGCCCATTTAACTCACCCAGCAATTGTCTTACTTCTAAGTCCAAGACAATCTCAATGTCTTTATCTACGTGTAGAAAAACCACACCATTTGTACATAAAAAACACAAAGTACTAGATACAGTCTGCTGTAAAAAGTACAACTGATCACTGAACCACATCAATAAGGTTCTAATAGATGCGGAATTGGGCCAGGCATCGGCAGCTGTTTAAAAAATTGCAAATTTCCCTGGTTTCCATGGAGTAAGAGCCGTTGCTGGGCACGTGACTATGACATAAATGATCATTCAATTGTCGCTACAGCCAAAAGTATTGGTCGGAGAGCAACGCGGTTTGCACCATTCGATTTCTCGTGACAAAATACGTCGGATTAGCCTCTTACCAGCAGCACTGGAACAGTTTTTCCACTTTTGCATTTTTGCCTGGTCTTTTTGTTAATTTGAAATCGGATACAATCTACTATGTACAATCGCGACTGGTCATTACTATATTCAACTTTTGACTGTAAGTTATGTGCCCTTCTGTAGCCCAGAAGACGTCAAATCTTTGGGCTAAGCCCATTTAACTCACCCAGCAATTGTCTTACTTCTAAGTCCAAGACAATCTCAATGTCTTTATCTACGTGTAGAAAAACCACACCATTTGTACATAAAAAACACAATGTACTAGATACAGTCTGCTGTAAAAAGTACAACTGATCACTGACGCACATCAATAAGGTTCTAAAAGATGCGGAATTGGCCCAGGCATCGGCAGCTGTTTAAAAAATTGCAAATTTCCCTGGTTTCCATGGAGTAAGAGCCGTTGCTGGGCACGTGACTATGACATAAATGATCATTCAATTGTCGCTACAGCCAAAAGTATTGGTCGGAGAGCAACGCGGTTTGCACCATTCGATTTCTCGTCACAAAATACGTCGGATTAGCCTCTTACCAGCAGCACTGGAACAGTTTTTCCACTTTTGCATTTTTGCCTGGTCTTTTTGTTAATTGAAATCGGATACACTGTACTATGCACAATCGCGACTGGTCGTTACTATATTCAACTTTTAACTATACGTTATGTGCCCTTCGGTAGCCCAGAAGACGTCAAATCTTTGGCTAAGCCCATTTAACTCATCCAGCAATTGTCTTACTTTTAAGTCCAAGACAATTTCAATGTCTTTATCTACGTGTAGAAAAACCACACCATTCGTACATAAAAAAACACAATGTACTAGATACAGTCTGCTGTAAAAAGTACAACTGATCACTGACGCACATCAATAAGGTTCTAAAAGATGCGGAAATGGCCCAGGCATCGGCAGCTGTTTAAAAAATTGCAAATTTCCCTGGTTTCCATGGAGTAAGAGCCGTTGCTGGGCACGTGACTATGACATCAATGATCATTCAATTGTCGCTACAGCCAAAAGTATTGGTCGGAGAGCAACGCGGTTTGCACCATTCGATTTCTCGTGACAAAATACGTCGGATTAGCCTCTTACCAGCAGCACTGGAACAGTTTTTCCACTTTTGCATTTTTGTTTGGTCTTTTTGTTAATTGAAATCGGATACACTGTACTATGCACAATCGCGACTGGTCGTTACTATATTCAACTTTTAACTATACGTTATGTGCCCTTCGGTAGCCCAGAAGACGTCAATCTTTGGGCTAAGCCCATTTAAACTCATCCAGCAATTGTCTTACTTTTAAGTCCAAGACAATCTCAATGTCTTTATCTACGTGTAGAAAAACCACACCATTCGTACAAAAAAAAAACACAATGTACTAGATACAGTCTGCTGTAAAAAGTACAACTGATCACTGAACCACATCAATAAGGTTCTAATAGATGCGGAATTGGGCCAGGCATCGGCAGCTGTTTAAAAAATTGCAAATTTCCCTGGTTTCCATGGAGTAAGAGCCGTTGCTGGGCACGTGACTATGACATAAATGATCATTCAATTGTCGCTACAGCCAAAAGTATTGGTCGGAGAGCAACGCGGTTTGCACCATTCGATTTCTCGTGACAAAATACGTCGGATTAGCCTCTTACCAGCAGCACTGGAACAGTTTTTCCACTTTTGCCTGGTCTTTTTGTTAATTTGAAATCGGATACAATCTACTATGTACAATCGCGACTGGTCATTACTATATTCAACTTTTGACTGTAAGTTATGTGCCCCTTCTGTAGCCCAGAAGACGTCAAATCTTTGGGCTAAGCCCATTTAACTCACCCAGCAATTGTCTTACTTCTAAGTCCAAGACAATCTCAATGTCTTTATCTACGTGTAGAAAAACCACACCATTTGTACATAAAAAACACAATGTACTAGATACAGTCTGCTGTAAAAAGTACAACTGATCACTGAACCACATCAATAAGGTTCTAAAAGATGCGGAATTGGCCCAGGCATCGGCAGCTGTTTAAAAAATTGCAAATTTCCCTGGTTTCCATGGAGTAAGAGCCGTTGCTGGCACGTGACTATGACATCAATGATCATTCAATTGTCGCTACAGCCAAAAGTATTGGTCGGAGAGCAACGCGGTTTGCACCATTCGATTTCTCGTGACAAAATACGTCGGATTAGCCTCTTACCAGCAGCACTGGAACAGTTTTTCCACTTTTGCATTTTTGTTTGGTCTTTTTGTTAATTGAAATCGGATACACTGTACTATGCACAATCGCGACTGGTCGTTACTATATTCAACTTTTAACTATACGTTATGTGCCCTTCGGTAGCCCAGAAGACGTCAAATCTTTGGGCTAAGCCCATTTAACTCATCCAGCAATTGTCTTACTTTTAAGTCCAAGACAATCTCAATGTCTTTATCTACGTGTAGAAAAACCACACCATTCGTACATAAAAAACACAATGTACTAGATAGAGTCTGCTGTAAAAAGTACAACTGATCACTGACGCACATCAATAAGGTTCTAAAAGATGCGGAAATGGCCAGGCATCGGCAGCTGTTTAAAAAATTGCAAATTTCCCTGGTTTCCATGGAGTAAGAGCCGTTGCTGGGCACGTGACTATGACATCAATGATCATTCAATTGTCGCTACAGCCAAAAGTATTGGTCGGAGAGCAACGCGGTTTGCACCATTCGATTTCTCGTGACAAAATACGTCGGATTAGCCTCTTAGCAGCAGCAACTGGAACACTTTTTCCACTTTTGCATTTTTGCCTGGTCTTTTTGTTAATTGAAATCGGATACACTGTACTATGCACAATCGCGACTGGTCGTTACTATATTCAACTTTTAACTATACGTTATGTGCCCTTCGGTAGCCCAGAAGACGTCAAATCTTTGGGCTAAGCCCATTTTACTCATCCAGCAATTGTCTTACTTTTAAGTCCAAGACAATCTCAATGTCTTTATCTACGTGTAGAAAAACCACACCATTCGTACATAAAAAACACAATGTACTAGATACAGTCTGCTGTAAAAAGTACAACTGATCACTGACGCACATCAATAAGGTTCTAAAAGATGCGGAAATGGCCCAGGCATCGGCAGCTGTTTAAAAAATTGCAAATTTCCCTGGTTTCCATGGAGTAAGAGCCGTTGCTGGCACGTGACTATGACATCAATGATCATTCAATTGTCGCTACAGCCAAAAGTATTGGTCGGAGAGCAACGCGGTTTGCACCATTCGATTTCTCGTGACAAAATACGTCGGATTAGCCTCTTACCAGCAGCACTGGAACAGTTTTTCCACTTTTGCATTTTTGTTTGGTCTTTTTGTTAATTGAAATCGGATACACTGTACTA